>NW_015161481.1:6018-31282 GCF_001447785.1 Gekko japonicus | reverse complement strand
GGCCCTCGGGACATCAAGTTTGCCCTAACCAAGGCCAGGGCTTTCTCGGTGGCGGCTCCTACCTGGTGGAACGAGCTCCCGGTGGAGATCAGGGCCCTGCGGGACCTAGTTGCTGTTAGCTGCCCTGGGCCGTATGGGTAGGGCGGGATATAAATCCCAAGAATAAATAAAATAAATAAATAAAATAAAAGGGTTGGAACAGTTTCCCTATGAAGAAAGGTTAAAACGCTTGGGCTCTTTAGCTTGGAGAAATGATGGCTGAGGGGTGACATGATCGAGGTTTACAAGATTATGCATGGGATGGAGCAGCAGTTAGAGAAAGAAGTACTTTTCTCCTTTTCTCACAATACAAGAACTCATGGGCACTCAATGAAATTGCTGAGCAGTCGGGTTAGAATGGATAAAAGGAAGTACTTCTTCACCCAAAGAGTGATTGACATATGGAATTCACTCCCACAGGAGGTCGTGGCGGCTACAAGCATTCAGTTAGAGAAAGAAGTACTTTTCTCCTTTTCTCACAATACAAGAACTCATGGGCACTCAATGAAATTGCTGAGCAGTCGGGTTAGAATGGATAAAAGGAAGTACTTCTTCACCCAAAGAGTGATTGACATATGGAATTCACTCCCACAGGAGGTCGTGGCGGCTACAAGCATGGACAGCTTCAAGAGGGAATTAGATAAACATCTGGAGCAGAGGTCCATCAGTGGCAAGTCTGGGGCAAGTGATGCTCTGTATTCTTGGTGGGGGGGCAACAGTGGGAGGGCTTCTAGTGTCCTGGCCCCACTGGTGGACCTCCTGATGGCATCTGGTATTTTTGGTCACTGTGTGACAGAGTGTTGGACTGGATGGGCCATTGGCCTGATCCAACATTGGCTTCTCTTATGTTCTTATGTACACACCAAGAGCTGAATTGGATCACACAGCTCCTGATCATTTACCTATGCATGGTGGAGAGAGGGGACAAGAGTATGCTTTGCCTCCCTAGCCACCCGGCATGCCTGCCTGATCTCAGATGCCACCAGCTGTATACAAGGCAACATAACAGTCCTGTGCACATAAAATCCAATGTGTGTAGATTTATTTCTGTTACTAACTTTGGAATCTAAGCTCATGCATGAAGGCTATATTAGAATATCACACACACACACCCCACATACAGGGTCCGTGGCCATGGAGGTGGGGGTCTTATCAGACTCCGCTCCCAAGAAACAGCCCCTTTAACTTCATTCAGTTTACCTGTGGAGTGGAGGTGGCTTGATCTTTGGTTTCTCTGTAGCAGAAGATGGAGTTTTAATTTGCGGTTTTGCTGTCGGTGCTGCCTCCAAATCCTGGCTCAGCTCTGCTTCAGTCTTCTTGATGAATTCATCGTAAGTCTGATACAGGGAAAACAAGGAGATGCAAGAGGACATAAGTTTCTGGTCTGTTGGATATATTTCTGTGGGTGGCTTAAGTGCCCATGGAGAAAGGCATTCTTTTAAATACTACATTGCTTGATTTTTACTTCAAACTACTTTAAATGATGCATCTTAGTCCTGCTACATATACTAACACAATCCCCCCTTCTCACTGCAGCCGTTTGACCCACATGGACCCAAGTGGGTCCAGCAATCTCCAGCATAAGTTTCTGGGGAGTCAAAAGGAGCTGCTGGGAGAAGAGAAATGAAGGAAAGGTTAGTAATTATCAACAATGTAATGCATAGCATACATCCTTATTCAGCTTTCAACTAAAGACAAGAATCATAATTCTACGAACAGTTTATCCATTTTAACAAAAAGGACACCCGTGAAGAAATCAGTATTGTATTTCCAGCACATTAACACCCATTTGTCAGAAAACCTTGATAGGTAACATTTTCTAATCCTAACAAATTAACAGTCTATTGTGATGTGGATTTCAACAAGACATGACATCACTGACCTGATTTCTCTTACAGAATTCCTCCTAGCCATTTGGCTCCTATCTAATGGCTGTTCTGAATACTTCTTACCTCTAACTGTTTGATCAAGCTGGCCTCCTGGGCTTTCAGCCTCTCCTTGTGTCTCTTCTTCTGCTCCTTCTTCAGCTGGTAGACCACAGATTTTCTCTTGTGTAACTCATCCTTCAGAGCCCGGATTCGGCTTTCGATGTCACTCTGATCAGAGGTGGTTTCTGATAAGGAAAATTTGATCGTTTTAGAGAAAGTAACTGCCTTACGAGTTGCAAAATAAGACTGGGTGCCACTGACCCTAGAACATTTCACAGTGCCACCTCTTACTGAAACCCACTTTTTCCATGAACCTACCAGTGAAAGCTTCTATTCCTCAGCCTCAATCACAGCAAAATCTAAGTACAGCCTTTACTTATGTCCATCTCTTGTCAGTTTCTCCTGTTCCTCCCTGCTTTGTATGACCATCCTTGGAGCAGGGTCCTGACTTTTGCTTGTGGTTAATTATTTTATTTTCTATAATTTATCTGATCATACATTAATTCTTTAGATTCTCCTCACATCTCTTATATTCAAACAAATCCAAAATTAATTTCTCTATTGGAACAGTAATAGCTGGATCACAACCACTGAGCAAAAATGTGGAGCTTACTTGCTACAGGCCTCCTTGATACAGGTATGTCTATATCAGGAACTAGCAAATCAATCAGCTGTGTTCATCTTTGTTTATATCTTTGACAAAAGAATAAGACATGCTCCATAGTTTCGACAGAACCAGTTCCACATCCACACAAACACTTGGAGTAGGGCTTTTTAGAATAGCGCCCACTCAAAATGGCAGTGGGTAGTACACTGAATCTGGCTAAAAATAAGGCTCTACTAAAAGCTGGGATGGTTAAAAAATCCGTATACAGACAGCAAGAATTTAAATACATAAACCCAAAAAAGCAGGAGAGCACACACGGCAGGCATGCAGAACAGTGCTCTTTAGGTCCCACTGGAACAATCTTCTTTTCACCAGAGAGCAAGCTGTAGAAAAGGACATAGCTGGGAAAAAAGTATTTTCCAGTGCCAGCACCTCTGAAGTCTGGCATCTACATACCCAAACCAGGGATTAACTTATGAGTCCCCTTAATAGCAAACTTAAAAGGCGACCCTCGGGAAGGGCCAAAACAAATTTTAATCGGTAACTAAAGATTAAGGCCCAAGCTTTTGCCTCCAGAGAGCGAATCCCCAGCTCAGCTCTCATTGCAATCCGTGTCACGCAATGAGGGGCATTTAACAACTTTCTTAGAAATCTATGCAGAATAGCATCAAGATGCTCGTCTACTAAATTGGCCCACAAAGGAACACCATAAAGAAGCTGGGTTACTATTTCTGCTTCAAAAAGAATAATAGCAGAGGGAATATGTTGTCTATCTCTGGAGGGGGGAAAGTGCTGAAGTCCTTTAGACGATCTTAAGGCCTTTTCTTTCATAAGGCCTAAATGGTTACTCAGGGTCAAGTTAGATTGAAATTTTATACCTAGATAATTGTGGCTGTTTGTTGCAATTTAGTTGCCAATCATAGGAGGTGAATCGGGGGTTCTTTGCAAAAACTACTATTTTAGACTTATCGTAGTTAATGGTTAAGCCCTCATTGCTACAATAATCTCCAAACACTTTCAATAGGCAATGCAATCCGACCGAGGAACAAGCTATTAACAGAGTATTGTCAGCATACATAAGAGTAGGAATTGAGGAGTTTGTTAGCACAGGTGCATGTGAATTGGGCAACTATAAATACAAGATAGTCATCAAAAAGTCTATTCCTTACCTGACTGGGTCATGGATAATGACTCATCAGACCAACTATAGGATACCTCGTGGGATTTTACTGGTAAATGCTGCTGCTGCCCTCCATTTCTGTGGGTCCCTTTGCTGGACCCTTGCTTTGACAAGGACGCGTTGCTTTTAGAAGGAGACTGTCCGAAGGGGGAAGAAAAAGTAATTTGCTTGTAAAGTCTGTCATTTTTTTAAAAAGTATGCATCATAAAAACAGGTTGCTTACCTGTAAGTGGTGATCTTCGAGTGGTCATCTGTGCATTCACACCCATGGGATCTAGTGCGCACGTGCTGGATTGTTCGGCATTGTAGCAAGCTCTTTTAACGGATTTTCACGCCCAGACCTCGGGCATGCGCAGGAACCCCACCGCACATGCCCAGAGGGGAGGGCGCGGACATCCCGCCAGTTACTTCAAACCGTTGCAAATCAACCCCTATGGAAAATGTAGAAGCTGACAGCAGCGGGGAAGGAGGGCGGGTGGTGTGAATGCACAGATGACCACTCAAAGATCACCAGTTACAGGTAAGCAACCTGTTTATCTTCGACGTGGTCTCTGTGCTTCACACCCATGGGAGATTAGCGAGCAGTGGCCTACCCAGAGGAGGGTGCTGGCAGGTCCTTTACTGCGTAGCCGAAGATAGAATGCGACGTCCCATGTTGGTATTAGAGTTTTTGCGGACGTCTAGGGCGTAGTGCCTGATAAAGGTGTTAGGCGTGGGCCACGTAGCGGCTTTGCAAATGTCTGTCAGGGGCACTCCCTGGAGGAAGGCAGTGGAAACTGCAACAGCTCGAGTTGAATGAGCCCTGATAGGGCCGGGCAATGGCTGTTTGGCAATCAGGTAACAGAGGCAGATGAGACCCGCAATCCACCTTGAGAGGCGCTGAGCCGTGATGCGAGTCCCCAGCCTTGATGGTGCGTACAAGATGAATAGTTGTGAGTCACATCTCGTCGGACGGGTTCTGTTCAGATAGAATAGGAGCGCACGCTTCACATCTAAGGTGTGTAACAGTCTGTCCTCTGAGGATGTCGGAGCCGGGAAGAAATCCGGGAGGAAGACCTCTGCCTGTAGGTGGAATTCTGACACTACCTTTGGCAGGAACGAGATATCAGGGACGAGGCGGACGCCGTCTGGCAAAAAGGACAAGTATGGCGTGTCATGCCTGAAAGCCAGTCTTTCTCCAAACCGCCTCGCAGAGGTGACAGCAACCAGAAAGGCCATCTTCCACGACAGACATTTCATATAGCAAGTTGCAAGTGGCTCAAAGGGTTTCCTCGTGAGCTGGCGAAGAACTAGAGGAAGGTCCCAGGGAACGACAGGAGTTTTGACAGGAGGGTAGAGATGCAATAAACCTTTTAAAAAACGTTTTGAAAGCGGATGGGAAAACAGTGTGCATTTATCATCTTGAACATAGTAGGCCGAAAGGGTGGCCAAATAAACACGTAACGATGAGTGAGAAAGTCCCGAGTCAGCGAGGGATAGAAGGAATTGGAAAACTTTCTCGAGAGCTGCGGAGATGGCTCGAGGGGCATCATCACCAAGGGAAGAACAGAACCTTTGCCATTTATAATGGTAGGACCTTCGCGTAGTAGGTTTTCTGGCGTTCAGTAGAACGTTCACTACACGGGTGGAAAAATCGACGTTATTTTCCACGCTGTCAATTTCAAGCGTGGTATGTCGTGATGTAGGAGAGGGGAGTCGGACAGGAAGAGCAGGTCCTGTGCCGGAGGGAATTCGAGGACGGTCGAGAACCATGGTTGCCTCGGCCACCATGGGGTTATCAATATGCAGTTCGCGTTGTCCTTGATGATTTTGTGGCCCACTCTCAGAAGCATGGGTAAGGGAGGGAACAGGTAAAGGAGGTTCTTGGACCAAGGATAAAGAAGACACTCTCCTAGAGAATGTAAGTCCCTGCCTCCTCAACTGCAAAACAGAGGACATTTTTTGTTGGCTCTGGTGGGAAGGACATTGATTTGGGGAGCTCCCCACCTGCGGAAGAGTGGGAGGAGGTAGGTTGGGTTCATTTCCCACTCGTGGAGACTGAGCCCTGCTCAACTTAGATGGTCTGCCTGCACATTCATGTGTCCTGGAATGTGCGTGGCTATCAAGAAGATGTCGTGGGTGATGCAAAAGTCCCATAACCGGATGGCAAGGTTGCAGAGACGTAGGGAGACCATGCCTCCTTGCTTGTTGACATAAGCGAGTGCAGTGGTGTTGTCCGTGAGGACCGTAACACATTTCCCCTTGATCAGTGGTAAGAAGGAAGTTTATGTGTCGACCTTGTTCGTGGGTGTTCCACCTGCCTCCCACACACATGCCCATCATGTGAGCACCCCAGCCCGACAGGGAAGCATCCGTGGTCAGGGTGATGGGGTGATGGGGGATGGAAAGGTGCTCCCAGGAAGAGATTGGAAGGGACAGTCCACCAAAGTAACGAGTCTCGTATGTTGGGAGGAGGGGTTAGGAGGACGGTATGTGTGTTTTTTGGTTGGGACATACTTGTGGATAAACCACAGTTGTAGACAACGCATCTTTAGTCTGGCAAAGACGAGGGCCGACATAGTTGTGGCCATGAGGCCGAGAAGCCTCTGAATTTGGAAAGCCGTGACCGAAGGCTGGGTAAGGACGACATTGGTTAGGGAAATGATGTCTGCCACTCTGTCTTGTGGCAGGTAAGCCATGCATGTCTTGGAATCCAGTATAGCACCGATGTACTGTATTCTTTGGACTGGATGCAAATGAGACTTTTCGTGATTGACCTGGAGGCCTAAATTTTCTAATAGTGCCAACATCTCGGTGATGTTTGAGACCAGGGCGTTCTTTGAAGGCGCTACCAGGAGCCAATCGTCGATATAGGGGTAGATGGAAATACCCTTGAGATGGAGAAAGGCTGCAATGACAATAATAGTCTTTGTAAAGACCTTCAGGGCGCTTGACAGGCCGAATGGCAGGGCCGCATATTGGTAATGCTGTTGACCAATTGTGAAGCGTAGGTATTGGCGGTGGGAGGGGTGGATGGTGAGGTGGAAGTACGCGTCTTGGAGGTTGAGGGTGGCCATCCAGACATGTTTTCGGAGGAGCGGCATAATCTGTTGCAGGGACACCTTGCGGAAACAGTGGTAGGTCACAAAACAGTTCAGTGCCCTTAGATCTAATATGGGTCGAACGCCTCCATCCCGCTTTGGAACTGTAAAATAGCGGGAATAGAATCCTTTCCTCTGCAAATGAGGTGGTACCGGCTCGATGGCTCCCTTGTGCAGAAGGACAGAAACCTCTTCCAGGAGAGGTGGGGAAGGGTGTGTGGAATTGGATACGGTAGCCTCGGGTCAAGATGGATAGTACCCATTCATCTGAGGTGATATGACGCCAGGTGCCAACACCATGCCTTCCTTTTGAATAACTCTGGCTGCCTGTAGTTTATCTTCAGGAAGGTGAGTTAGGATTTCAGAAAACCTTTCCCACAGAGTGTATTGATATCTGCTCATGCAGGCCAAGTAATTTGTGGTTTTCACTCCCAAAGATCCTGTAGAGTAGAAGCGTCTGCCAAAGGCATCCAATTTCTTACTTTCCCTGTCAGAAGGTGCAGAATGAGTTCTTTTAGATTTGGAGGAGGAGGTTACAACCATAGAATTTGGTTGAGGGTGGGAGAATAAAAATTCAGCTCCAGTTTCCTGGACATCTAGTTGACACTGGGGCTGACGAAGGCTTCTCCCATGGTGCCTTAGCAGCTTGTAGAAGGACCGTAGACATCAGTAACGCCAAAGTGGCAGAGGTATTGAGCTGTACGATATCAAAAACTGCATCAGACACTTGAGGGTGTCGTTGTACGACTGAGAGGCCTAGAGAATGGGCCATTCTTTTCTTTTTTTAAACAAATTTTTATTAGGATAATACACAGTTCACATATATCACATTTCTCTTATATCCTTTTCTCTCTATCTCCCCTTTGTTGGCTTCCCACAGCTTTCCAACCACCAGTTCATTTATTATATTTTCACATACTTATAAACCATTATTACATAACTATAGGTAACTTATATTCCAATTCTATTTTTAATCGTCTCCTTCTATTCTATTTCTATGATTTCAATAATTTTCAAAGCAAACCAAACTGTCTTTCACATCCCAGTATTTCTCTAAATAGTCCTTAAAATCTTTCCAATCTGCATATGAATGGGCCATTCTTTTGACGAGATCTGTATATGACGTGAAATCGTCAGATGGGGATATGGGTAGATCATCAGCAACAGCCTGATCAGGAGACTTATGGTCAGGAGAAGTATGAACCTCGGAGGCCTCGGTATCTGAATCCTCTTCCACAGAGGAATCTTGGTGTGGTATTTGGACCAGAGTGACCTCAGTTTGACTGGTTAATGGTTTAGGTGGTACGACTTGGGGATTTGACGGACGACTAGGTTCCGGATCGTGGTGGGAAGGGTCGTCAGCAGGAGGACGTGACAAAGATGCCGAAGGTCTTGACCTCTAGGGCGACCGTGATCTGTGGGCAGAGTGGGACGAATAACGATCCCACTCGGAATATCCTGCCGGAGTCAGCCATGGCATGGATGATGGATAACCCCCATAAAGATACCTAAGCTGTCGTTGATCCCAAGACAGAGGTGGTGGTGGGGGTAGAAAGACTAGGGGGGATCGACTTCTGGACTGTGGACGTCTCGGAGACAAGGCGGCAGCCTGTCTTTGAGAATAGTCTCTGTAATCCCGGTCATCGATATCGACAGATTGAACATGCAGACGTGGAGGGTGACGCTACATGCTGTTAGAAGTATGTCGATCCCGACGGGAATCGATTTCGGGAGCCTCCGATACCGTCGATGTCGACGACGGGGAGGGAGAGGGAGAAGGCTCGGCATCCATCTGATGACTTAGGAACTCTAGCGTCTCGATGTCGGAGTAAGGACGCTCCAATTGGTGTATAGGGGAGTCCAATAATTGAATGGTCGGTATCGGTGGAGGGGCTTGGGCCTCCGGTATCGATACTGCCGTTGGAGCGGGAGGGACTTTAGGGGCATCACTCAGTGCAGACACCGCTACCTTCCCCTTCTTTGCCACCTTAAGGGACTTAGAGGAGCCCTTCTTTGCGGACTTGTGCTCCTTACTTGGTTTGGCCTTCTTTTTCACTGGCGTGGAAGCGAAGGATTGCGCCTTTGATGCCGGTGGTTTCGACTTCGGTAGAGCGGAATCAGAAGAGGGCCTCGATGCTGGAGCCGTCGATGTCGAAGGCCTCTCGGAGTCCATCATTGTGGGAGGATGCAATGCCGACTCAAGGAGCGCCACTTTAAGGCGCGCAGCTCTATTTCTTGGTGTCTGGTTGGAAAAGTGAGCGCAGTGGCGACAGGACTCAGGTCGATGAGACTCTCCCAGACAAAAAATACACAGGGTGTGACAGTCAGGTGGAGCAAGTTTACTGCCGCAACCCTTGCACCAGTTAAAAAAAGCCCCACTTCTTCTCCATAAAAATAAACAGTGAAGAAGAAAGAAGGGGTGAGGAGGGGGGGAATCCCGAAGGCCACACTGAGGTAAACTGGCAATTTTCCCCAGTAAAATAAAGTGTTTTTTTTAAGTTGTTTAAAGAACAAACAAAGAAACACTGAAGAAAAAAGGATAAAGTGAGGAACAAGCCGAAGAGCTGTGAGGCAAAAGCCAAAAAAGTGAACCGATCAGACCGACGAGAAAGAGGTCTTTCCAACGCGGCGGTAAGAAAGGAACTGGCAGGATGTCCACACCCTTCCCTCTGGGCATGCGCACCCTTCCTGCGCATGCCCAAGGTCTGGGCGTGAAAATCAGTTAAAAGAGCTTGCTACAATGCCGATCGATCCAGCGTGTGCGCACTGAATCCCATGGGTATGAATGCACAGATGACCACTTGAAGATCATTACTTTCAACATTGTAATTAGAGGCACGGAAAGCATTCTGTGATCATAAATCTCTGCATAGAGCAAAGTAGTCAACTCTGCATTTTTACAGGAGTTTCACCTGCATCTTATTAGAATAGAATCACTTAGAACAGCTGAAATTGGCTTCAGCAAGACTATTTGGTTACGTGTTTGAGGAAAAAATGTAGAAAGTCAGGAAGCAAGCTGAAACCGCAGATTTGTCTATGGGTTGGCTGATCCTGTGTGTTCTAACACTTGGGAGTTTTAAGCCTGAATGCTTTTACCAGTGAACTCTGTAATTTTGGTAACTGGATTAGGATTTATGTCTCTGCGACTTGGTTGCTACACTGTTCGCCACCTTGAGCTGAGGAGGTAAGGCGGGATAGAAAGTAAGAAAGAGGGAGAAAGACAGATAAAGGCACAGAGAAGGGGAAGAGACAGAAGAACAAAACTAGGATGGAAGACGAGGAGAATCAGGGGAACAAAGAAAGATCAGAGGATCGAGGAAAGTGACAGCTAGAGAGTGTCACAAAGGAGAAAGAGAGAGAGACACAGCCACTTTGCCTCTAAGATGTAATCAAATATCTCATTGGCAGTTACACTCTTCCTACCTTGAAGACACTTCTGCCAAAGCCTTGTCCCCTTTTATTGCACAGGAATCTTTTACACTCTATAAATATTTGTTTGTGAAAAACATCCTACACACACATTTTCAAGACAAGGATCTGTGAGTTTCATTTAAAAAACAAACAAACCCTGTGCTTATTAAAACCACAATAGAACAGTGAAAACCCATTTCCAAGGTTGACAGTAAACACCAGTGGCCAGCCGCTTCTCCAACCATCGAAAGTCACAACAGTGGGGAACAGCAAGCAGCCACCGGACAACGACTTTGGGCAATTTCACACTAGAGCTGCCTCGCGGCGCAGCCGCTGTTTGCCCCGACACAAATATGTCAATTTCACACCCGAAGCTGCGGGGCTGCATTTTGACTCGCGGCTTCGCCCAATTTCCTCCGCAGTTTCGTGAGGATCACGAAATTGACAAATAGTGTTGGGGCAAACAGCGGCTGCACCACGAGGCAGCTCTAGTGCGAAATTGCCCCTTGTCTTAGGACATCTACCACTCTTCTAAATTCCTCCTCTCACTTTCAGTCTCTCCTCTGGCTTCTTCCTTACTGCATTCCAATTTGGCACTCATTTCCCTATTCTAAACAAAAAAAACCCCAATAGATCTCCTTCTCCCTGCTATAACCCAATCTTCTTTTGGGCTTTTGGTCTCCAAATTCCTACAGCAGTGTTCCCTCTAAGCTGAGTTAGTGTGAGCTAGCTCACAGTTTTTCAGCCTTCGGCTCACACATTTTTGTCTCAGCTCAGGAAGGATGGCTCCAGAGCAAATGAATTTATGCAGCAGCCAAATCGCTCACTCACAACTTTAGTGCCAGTAGCTCACAAAGTAGAATTTTTGCTCACAAGACTGCACAGCTTAGAAGGAGCACGGCATGCCACTCATTCCCATTGTCTGAACTTTCTCTCCCTCCAGGCTCCATCTCTTCTCTCTCCCCACTGAAACTGCCCTTACCAAAGTTACTGGCAATCTCCTTAATGTCGCACTTAATCTGTCCTCATCATCTGGGGTCTTTTTACAACCTCGATACAGATCGACACTTGCTCTCCCTATCTTGGCTCTCTCCTCTCCTCTTTCCACACTGTCCATCCCTGGGTGATCTCATCAAACTGCATAGCATTCAGGATCAGTTCTACAGTGATGAAACCCAGCTCTGCCTTTCCATCCTTCAGCTTTCTCCCCACAGCCATCCCAGATCTCCAGCTGCTGTCCTGTATTGCTGCTTGGATGTCTCATTGCTGCCTCAAGCTCAGTATGTCCAAGAGTGAAGGCCTCACATTTCCTCCCAAGTCCTCCTCTCCTTGAAAACTCTCCACATCCATTTCTAAGGTCCACCTGGCGTTAACCTGGGCCCGATCCTTGTCTCACCCTTGTCCCCGGGCCATGCCACTTCTCTCTTTACAACACTGGAAACAACACACAATCCTCCCTCTCTGCCCCATCAGAGAAAGTCTGCTTCACATGCTGGTCATCTCTCAACTTTATCCTCTCCAAACTTTCATCGTAACACCTATTCAGCCCTTTGCCACCCAAATCATTCACGTCTCATGTTGCTGTGCTAAGGCAATGGCCATATTTAGATCCTTGCATTGACTTCTTGTTCCCTTCTGGTTCCAACACACATTCTCCATCCTTACCTTTAAAACTCTCCATGGCCTTGGCCCCTTTTGCATCCAGACACATCCCTGCCTGTGACTGTCACTCCTTTATCACCTTCACGCACCCAAAGCCTCCTGCTCCCTGTAATAGCTCCACCTTTCCCTCTCGTGCCCGTAACTGCCTACTGGGATACGCACATGTACATTCTATTGATGTAAAAAATACACAATCACAGCAGAATTCCTAAACCCCATATTTCTAGAACAGTGTCCAGAAAACCCTGTTTCCACATGGTCTTTAGTAGTGTGGTGAACACATTGACTCACGAGTTTTCCAGGTGAGGCAGAAGATTCAAATTCCTGCGTATAAACCATTTCTTCCATAAGTGTAGTGTGGTCTGGGCTTCCCAGCTGCCCTTGGACCTCGGAGACCTTTGATGGGCCAGACTCAACAGCTAGACTGCCCAGTTCTTCTGGCACAGAGCTTCCACTGTTGAAGCGAGAACAAGGCGGCACTGAAGAATCTTCTTCACTGGCTGTTTCTGAGATGAAATGGCATAGTGAGCTCAAGCAAGCAAGAACACCCGCCCCCTTCATGTGCATCTACAACGCCTCTATGTCTTTTACCTTTCCTAAAACTAACCCCCCATAAAAGTGTGAAAATGCATTGACTCTTCATAGCACAAGCGCATAACCATACAGTGATGACCCTCCCCCTCCGATACTTATGCATGTTTTTTCTTCTTCTTCTGGTGATGCAAACCAAAATAAGGAGGGAAGGGTGAACAGTAAAAGGTTACCCATTTCTTAATTCAAAGCTAAGTAAAAGCAGGGCTGTTGCAGTTTCAATGTTTGGAACATTTAAGCCACAATCATAGAGTTTTAATATTTTGCTTTCACCCATCACGTGTAATGCTGAATGGAAAACCATATTTCACTGAACTTTTCAAATTAACACATTATATGAAGTAGCAAGATCAGGAGTAGGACAGAAGAGGAAGCTTTCACATATTTTAGTATTCCTAGAGGCATTTCCTTGGAGACAAGTGCTGCTGATACCAACAGGACTTATTGGAGAGCCAGTTTGGTGTAGTGGTTAAGTGTGCAGACTCTAATCTGGGAGAACCGGGTTTGATTCCCCACTCCTCCACTTGCACCTGCTGATGTGACCTTGGGTTAGTCACAAGCTCTGGCGCAGCTGTCCTTGAAAAAGAGCAGTTTGTGTCAGAGTTCTCTCAGCCCCACCCACCTCACAGGGTGTCTGTTGTGGGGAGGGGAAGGGAAAAGGAGTTTGTAAGCCGCTCTGAGACACCTTTGGGTAGTGAAGGGCGGGGTATAAATCCAATCTCTTCTTCTTCTTCTTCTCTTATTCCCAAGCAGGTGTGCTCAGGACCACAGGAAAAATCCTTGTAATAATCCCCCAGCGTTGTGGGAGCCGTTTCTGTGTGGTGTGAACAAGAACAAAACTGAGCCACATGGGTAAGGTCTATTACGTGGGCCTTTCCCACATAGCTGGCACCCCACTGGCAAACTAGAGCGCTGATCAGGACCTTCGTCTCCCTCTCTCGGACACCCTTTCACTCCTTCTACCTTTCTGATGGTTCTGGTTTCCTGCCACCATCTTCCTGGCTTTTGTTTCGAGCAGTTCTTTGTCCCAAGCAGCCAAGGCTTGTTTCTCTATCTGACGTATCTCTGCTTCTTCTGCATCCAGGCGGCGTTTCCACTGCAGCAGCTCTTCAGCATGCTGGCGCCGCTGCATCAGTTTTTGCTCTCGCTTTGTTAAGAACCTGGCAAAACAGAACAATGAGAAATGAGACACCAACACTGAGAGCTGCAACAGAAAGATAGCCTACCTGTATTCTACGTAGGACAAATGCAATGAAGAGTGTTTTAAATTATTTCAGTGAATACTCATTGGACACAAGCAAGGGACATGAAAAGGTAACTAGGGAAGCTGTGACCGAGGTTAATGCACCCGATTTCATGCAATCCCGCATTTTCCTTTCTGTGAAAGAAGAGGGAAGCTCTAAAGTTATTATATACAAAGATAAATCAATGATGATTTAAAAAGCCCTTCTTCCTTCCTAGTCTGATCTCTCACCAGATCCCAAGAGTAGAAAACACAGAGCGTCGAGACCCAAAGTTGTCGGCAGTTGAAATAAGAGAGGCCTACACCTACCATAGTGACTCCATTACCAACAAAAGGGTACCATTTGCTTCCATGATTCCAAACAGCTACATGATCAAAAGAGCTTACTTACCAACAGTATAATTTAGAAAAGTACATCAAGCTTTTTTCCTAAGCGCACCATACTGTTAGGATATCACTGTGTAACCCTCTGGGATAGCAGCTGATAAATGACATATACCCATCTCCATCAACCCAAACTTTCTTTCGGCTTCCCCTACATAATGAGAGGTCAAAGTAACCAAATACATCAGCTCTTCCCAAATATGTTGCCACCATAAGAAAGGGGCTTTTGCACAGTAAAGAACTCAAAACGGTTCAACCCTCATGGCAGATTTAGGAAGCTGGAATTCCAAAAAGGCAGAAACAGCTCAGGGCATTTTGGTTTTGGAGGCAGAAAAAAAAATTAGGCAGCATTTCCTCATGGTGGCAAAATATAACAGTAAAGTAAATAGCTGATAATTTACTGTCCTTTGAAATCTGACACCTGAGGTGGGACTCATAGTAGGATGAGCGATGACAAACAGGACACAAGGTAATGATTTCAAAAAGTTTATCAATCTAGCGTAGAAACAGATATTTATGGAACTCTTTGATTGTGAGCCTTGAAACCAAGTACAAAATCAATGAAATCAATATTTATTTATTTACTAATTTTGTATCCCACTTTTCTCCCCAGTGGGGACCGAAAGTGGTTTACATTGTTCTCTTTTTATCCTCGTCTCAACCACTCTGTGAGGCGGGTTGGGTGGAGAGTGTGTGACTGGCCCCAGGTCGCCCGGTGGCAGAGCGAGGATTCAAAACGGAGTCTCCCAGATCCTAGCCCAAAACTCTAACCCCTGCACTCTGGCTCTCCTTATAGAAAACTGTTTCATTTAGCAGTGACTCCTGAAACTTCTAAGCAACACAACCAAAGCACTCTGTCAAAAGAAGAGGGGGAGAGAGAATTTTGCCCTCTTTAATCGGCTGTTTGTCACTTCCCCTTGAGGAAGCCTGAAAAAGAGAAGACCACGGGGATCCTAAATCGCTGTAACACGTCTCTTGTGTCCTACCAGAACTAACAGCAGCCTTGAGGAAAACAGCATAGAGGTAGGGTGGCACAGATTAGCCCTATATCTCAGATCCACTGTGTCGATTCCTCTTTTGTGGTGTCTTTTTTCAAGCATCTCATCTAGTTGCACCCTACATGCTAGTAGTGGGATCAAAGAACAATTCCCCCCCATTTTTGGTGTCTTTCAACACAAGGTGTTTTCCCCCCAGTTGTGGTGTTGTTGTTCAGTCGCACAGTCAAGTCCGACTCTTCGCGACCCCATGGACCAGATCACGCCAGGCCTTCCTGTGTTCCGCCGTCCTCTGAAGTTTGCTCAATTTCATGTTCGTTGCATCTATGACACTGTCTAACCATTTCATCCTTTGCCATCCCTGTTTTCTTTGACCTTCAATCTTTCCCCGCATCAGGGTCTTCTCCAGTGAGTGCTCCCTTCTCATTTGGTGGCCAAAGTATTTGAGCTTCAGTTTCATTATCTGGCCTTCCAGGGAACAGTCAGGGTTGATTTCTTTTAGGATTGACTGATTTGATCTTCTTGCAGTCCAAGGGACTCTCAAGAGTCTCCTCCAGCACCATAGTTCAAAAGAATCTATTCTTCGGCACTCGGCCTTCCTTATAGTCCAACTCTCGCAGCCATACATGACTACTGGGAATACCATTGCTTTGACCATGCGGACTTTTGTTGGCAGGGTGATGTCTCTACTTTTTATCATGCTGTTTAGGTTCGCCATCGCTTTCCTCCCAAGGAGCAGGCGTCTTTTAATTTCATGGCTGCAGTCACAGTCTGCGGTGATCTGGGATCCCAGGAACGTGAAGTCTGTCACTACTTCCACGACTTCCCCTTCTATTTGCCAAGGAGTGATGGGGCCGGATGCCATGATCTTAGTTTTTTTGATGTTGAGCTTCAAGCCCACTTTTGCGCTCTCCTCTTTTACTCTGAGCAAGAGGCTCTTTAGATCCTTTTCACTTTCAGCCATTAGAGTGGTATCATCTGCATATCTGAGGTTGTTGATCTTTTCCCCAGCAATCTTAATTCCCGCTTGTGATTCATCCAGGCCAGCATTTCGCATGATGTACTCTGCATATATATTAAATAAGCAAGGTGACAGTATACATCCTTGTCGTACTCCTTTTCCTATGCTGAACCAATCAGTTGTTCCGTATCCGGTTCTAACTGTCGCTTCTTGGCCCTTATACAGGTTTCTCAAGAGACATGTGAGGTGGTCTGGTACTCCCATCTCTTTAAGGACCTGCCATAGTTTGTTGTGATCCACACAGTCAAAGGCTTTAGCATAGTCAATGAAGCAGAAGTAGATGTTTTTCTGGTACTCTCTTGCTTTCTCCATAATCCAGCGAATGTTGGCAATTTGATCTCTAGTTCCTCTACCTCTTCGAAACCCAGCTTGTACTTCTGGTAGTTCTCTATCCACGTACTGTTGAAGCCTAGCTTGTAGGATCTTGAGCATGACCTTGCTAGCGTGTGATATGAGTGCAATTGTGCGATAGTTTGAACATTCCTTGGCGTTGCCCTTCTTTGGGATTGGAATGTATACTGATCTTTTCCAATCCTGTGGCCACTGTTGCGTTTTCCAAATTTGCTGGCAAATGGAGTGCAGCACTTTAACAGCATCATCTTCTAAGACTTTGAATAGTTCAGCTGGAATACCATCACCTCCACTAGCTTTGTTGTTAGTAATGCTTTCTAAGGCCCATTTAACTTCACATTCCAGGATGTCTGGCTCAAGGTCAGTGATTATACCGTCGTGTTTGTCAAGGACATTGAGGTCTTTCTTGTATAGTTCTTCTGTGTATTCTTGCCATCTTTTCCTAATCTCTTCTGCTTCTGTTAGGTCCCTACCGTTTTTGTCCTTTATCATGGCCAGCTTTGCATGGAACGCTCCCTTGATTTCTCCAATTTTCTTGAAGAGATCTCTAGTCCTTCCCATTCTATTGTTTTCTTCTATTACTTTGCACTGTTCATTCAGGAAGGCCTCCTTATCTCTCCTTTCTGTTCTCTGGAAATCTGCATTCAGTTGGGTAAATCTTTCCTTTTCGCCTTTGCCCTTCGCTTTCCTTCTTTCCTCTGCTATTTGTAAAGCCTCATCAGACAGCCACTTAAAATTCAGTTTAAGTCTGAATTTTGCAATGAGTAGCTCATGATCTGAACCACAGTCAGCTCCAGGTCTTGTTTTTACTGACTGGATAGAGCTTCTCCATCTTTGACTGCAAATTATATAGTCAATCTGATTTCACTGCATCCCAAATTGACAATGAAATCAGTATCTTGTGCTAGGTAAAGTCTCAAGTTCATCTTACTAAGTACCTTGGAAATGTGGAACAAAATCTTTGTTCCCTAAAATGCCTTGAAATCATGCCTTAAAATCATGCCAGGACATGCAAAACTTCCCAAAATTCAGAAAATGCAATGAATGGAAAAAAGAAACAAAACTGCTTAGCTGAATTGTACATCTGAACTCTTATGTGGCATATTTGGGATGGTTTTGTTTAGCTGGGTTAAAGTCTGTTCATTTTAGTGGGCCTACAAGCTTCATTTTCAAATCACTTTGAAAAGGTTAAGGGAAGCAGCTGAAAACATTTTGCAAATCAATGACATTTTACTTGTCCAAATAAAAACAAACATTCAGACAGGTGATCTCATCATAGGTGCATGTAGAAAGATGCAATTAAATTTCAGAGTCGAAGCCTAAAGCTCAGCTTCTCAGCACAGATGGATGACTGAGCTTGGCTAAGAGAGGGCAGACGCTGTCAACTTCATAGGTGGCAATAACCTGATTTAAATGTGTAAAGTGGAGGAAAAGATTATTGAGGGGGGGAAAGTAATAAAAACACACCCTGATGAAGAGCCTCCTAATCTCATAAAACTGAACAGAGCATGCTCGATCAAAGAGTCTACCACTGAAAAAGGTGCAAAGTTACCTGACCAATTGGTTGTAGATATACAGCTGGAATTTGGGATGGAGGTTGGGAAAACAGACACTGAGAGAGGCCCAGTGGTGAGACGTAAAGACAGAGAAGAAGTAGTGAACAGGAGAGCAGTGTCTACAAAATAAGGAGGAAGAGTTTCAAGCCAAGATAGTAAGGAACAGGGAGAAAAGCGAGAGTGGGAGAGCATCTAGCACAGAATGTTAAATGGGTTGCAAAATATCATCTGACCACAGATACAGGTCTCCAAAGGCAGCAAAACATAACTGCACATTAACAATGAACTTCCATTCACTGCCGCTTCCTATTCTGCTGAACTTGTGCTACACTTGGTGACGGGTTTTTCTTGTTCTAAGAGGTACGCATTCATATACAATTCCATCTACTCATTTCAGCTTTGAATTTTAAAACTTTTGCTGTTCTAGCCCTTTAAACAACAGTTCCAAACTATGTTCTAGACTCATTCGTATAAATAAGAACTCTAGTCAACTGTCATAATTGAAACAAATTAAACTGTTCCTGGAGGGGGGGGGGAACCACAGCTCCCAAGGCAGCCCATTGTTGACCTCAATGAAAAGAACAGATGTGCACAAGAATCTGTTGAATTAGATGGTTTATCAGGATGCTCGATGCTGCCCATTTAGAGGTCAATCACAATTATAGTCTTGGCAAGCCTAGCAAGATTGTATGATTGCTGATTACTGAATGGCCATTGGGCTTTTCTTATGTCTCTGTGAACTTTGCAATGAGACGTCACAGACCATACCTCTTGCATTTCATTGCCTTTTGACTTTATAATTGTTTTTCCTATACCCACCTCTCTGCCAGTGGAGGACACACTCTTCTGGTCTCTTGTCCATGAAAAGTTATGCCATAACCAATCTGTTAGTCTTCAAGATGCCACCAGATTGCCATTCTGGGTTTGCTTCAACAGTCTAACATGGCAAACCCCTTTAGTATTAGCTTTGCATCATCTGGGTAAAAGCTGCAGAAATGACTCAGAACCACAGCATGAACTGTTCACTGGCACATGATACCCAGAATTTCTGAACAACCATTTAGCACATTAGCCATTTTTACTCTTTTCGTTGGCACTCTGTAATGTTTTGTTTTCAGGTACTGCTCTGCAAGAGCCATAGAGTCTGTATTAGCAAACTATTAGAAATAAACTAATGGCCCATGCTACTCATAGGCAGCATTCACTAAAATAAAGCAATACAGAAGACCATTTCTATTCTTAGGAGATTCCATATTAGGAGACTAAATATGCCAGAATCACAAGGGGTTAATTCTTTGACAGAGCATGCTCCTGTTCACATGCACACTACAGCACATTTTTCTTTTTGACTTTCTTTTACTTTATGCAGAAATCAATCTTACTGCATCCTTAGGTCAGGAAACCAACAAACTCTTCTTTGACAGGTAAAACATTATTTACGGCAAACCTAAAAACATTATATTGAATCTCCTTGTAAGGGTTGTATGTGACAGTTATTCTCCAATATGTCTTTATCTTTTTGGCACTTTACTAAATATCTGGCTAACACGGCTTTATTCGCACTATTGCAAAACCTAGACAGAGGAGGCACAAGGTATTTTGTCACTTCAAAGTACACCAATTGCTCTCTCCTGGACTGCCACCAGCAGGGTCCAAGGTGACCCAATTACACAGGGTCTAGGAAAATGCATTGCCAGGAACAAGCAAAGTCCATGCCTCACCCTCATTAGGCTACTTCAAGCAGTCACTAGGATGGCTTGGCCAGAGAACGAGACCTGCCTAGACATGAATCTAGAGTCAAAATCAGGGGTCCCCACCCAATGCGGCACCCACCAACACCTCTCGGGCTTGGCAACTGTTGCGACAATGTAGGTGGGGCCAGGTGAGGCTTTTGTTTTGGCAGCAGCTGCCATCATAAAACAAAGACCTGCACTGCTTGACTGAAGGTAAGCTATGTATATGCAGGACATATTATTTTTAAACAATATGTTCATTTTAAAAGGCATCCTGCTAAACAGAGCTTCTGCCTGAAACTCTGAATATCTACTGTTAGTATTATGCATGACCTTATTCCCTGACATTTTGTGGTTGGCTTTGCCTTTTGTGGCAGCCATTTTGTGCTTGAACTCGCCACCCTGCCTCAGAATTCCAAGGGTGCCTGCCAGCTTAAAACGGTTGGGGACCCCTGTTCTAACCTGATCATCCACAGGAATACAATGAGTTTCTGTGCTATTCATGACAACGGTTTGTATGCAACCGTCCAGACTTCATAGAGTATGACTGTCCTGCTACAATCCACTCAGCACCCCAAAATATTATATTATTATAATATCAAGTTGAAACAATAATATATTGTTTCTGAAGGAGTCAACTGACCTTCAGAACTGCACAGGGTACAAAGTAGGGGAAGGGGGGACTCTCCAGAAATTGATGCCCCTTACTGCAGAGAAAAGTGCAGTTCCAACAGAGGGAACATGCAGTTGAATAGATGGCAATATTTTGATAAAGATTTCAACTCATACATTAAACATCTGTAAATGTGCAATAATTTGAATCAGTAACAATATAATTTCTTTTAAAACTCAAAAGGTTTGTGGCTGAACCACAAACCGAACCTCGAACCTATATGAACCAGGAGGTTGGTTCAGAAACTGAAGCTGTTCGTATGGGTTTGTGGCCCCCACTTTCTGCTCCCCGCAGAAAGCTGTGGAGAGCAGAAAGCAATGAACAGAAAGAGCTGAATCCAAGAAAATCACATTGAACAGCAGAGGCATGGAGCAAACTGCTCTGTGCTGGATGCCTAAGAAAGCCACTTTAAATAGATGCTCTGTGTGGATCAGCTGCTTAAAGGGGCTTTCTTAGGCAGCCAGCTCCCGCCACTCAGCTGTTTTTTGTGAAGAGCAGAAAGCAGGGGTTTAAACCCATTTCCTGCTCTTCATGAACCACCACAAACTACATCAAAATTTGTGAAAGTTTGTGGTGGTTCTTCAGTTCATGAACATTACTTCACATTACTTCACAAACCACAAACTGCGATGAATGTTAGTTCATCAGTTGATTCGTGCCCATCCCTAGCTACAATTACTGCCTACTCTCCATTATGATCAATGTAAAGATATCTATTATACAGGGCAGGAAAAAATATTACTCAAAATAATGGATTGTCTGCAGTGCTCAACTCAAGAATTGTGAATCAATTCCAAACATGATATGAATCAATCATTCTCTTCAAGGCTACAGATCTCATTTTATTTGGGGACAACAAAATCAAGTATAAAAGACTACCTCTGTCAGAGATGTACTGAAATATCATTATAAAAATAAGCTTTTCATTTAACATTAACAGAGAGGTCTTAGCAGGAAAGGCAGCTTTACCATTTATACCTCTGAGGCCACCACAGAGGCCAACTGTATTGAAATGTCACTGCAACTTCTGCAAATGCTAAAGAAAAGAATCTCAAACAATAAAAATAATTACTTCTCATCCATACGGCTGCGCATTTTCTTTAATTTCTGCATGATGCTACTGGTCTCACTGCTGGAGACAGAAGAAGGGCTACAGGTCTCCACATCTGTTGGCAGCGGGCTGGAAGAATGAGTTTGTTTTGCATCATCCTCACTGCGATGCTCCTATGAAAAAAGTCAAACAATATCAACAATGAGAAGCTGGTTCATAGCATTCACAATTACTCACTTGGAAGAATGAAACTGTATAAATATAGAATAGGAAGTTATAAATGATGTTATGAAAAACTATAGTTTCATACAAGTAGAGGACAAAAATCTTGTTAACTGGAAAATACACGGAACTGTTTAATAAGTGTTACGGAGATCAGGGCCCTGTGGGACCTTTCACAGTTCCGCAGAGCCTGCAAGATGGAGCTCTTCCGCCAGGCTTTTAATTAGGAGCCACCACCACCACCAACTGCCTCACGGGAACATGGGGCATTGGGGTGGCCCATTTAAGATCGATGGCCAACTATAAGATCGAGTTACAGTTTTCTGATGGAGCAGTACTGCCGATTCAGGCTTGAGTAACATCTACTGATCACCATCTTGACTTGACTTATTTGACTAAATGATTAATATTAACATCATTGAGCACTTTAATTTTGATAAAATGGTTGTTTTTATGCGTTTTAATGTTTTATACTTGGCACATGGTGCCCTTGTTTGTTAGCTGCCATGAGCCCGTTCGCGGGGAGGGCGGGATAAAAATATAATAAATAAATAAATATAATAAATAAATAAAAACTGCAATTTTCCATACACCAATTATTCCTATGAAATTAATACCTTCATTATGTAAGTTACAAACCTAGGCTTATGAAGACTCTCTGTAGTCCCAATAACAAAAAAGAGTTGTTATCTATTTACAAGTCTCTGTCATGAAGAGCTAATCTTTCTAAAAATGATAAAGTAGTTCATTTATTTTAAAAAATTGAGCTCTTCTTTCTGTTTCAGGAAATGTTCTTTTTTAAAAATTTGAGAACTGCAGTGACACAACAAATACTAACAGGGTACTTCCTGGAGGCAGGATCTGCTGTTGCCGTGCAGCTTCCCAGTTTATTTTCCCCTGCAGATTTCAGTTTTTCTTGCAGTTTCATAGTAGTCTGGCGTATTCGCTCTATCTCTTCCTGCTGCTTGAGGATCAGTTGTCTCTCTTTCCGGGCAGCCTTATTAGCTTCCTGAAGACGCTTAATTTCTGCCTGTATGAGTAAGTACAATAAAACAAAACAAAAGGAGTAGGAACATTTCCATTTCCACAGGTTTACTGCTCACTCATTTCCATCTTCTCATTTTTCACTCTTCATTTTGCTACTCAACAGGTTCTTTCCCATCTATTGCTAAATGCTAATGAGAGCCTGCTTGGTGTAGTGGTTAAGAGCGACAGACTAATCTGGAGATCTGGGTTTGATTCCCCACTCCTCCACATGCAGCCAGCTGGGTGACCCTGGGTCAGGCACAGTTCTCTCAGAACTCTCTCAGCCCCACCTACCTCACACTCTCATACATCCATTGTTTCCAGCCCTTCTAACACAGATCCTTTCATCCATTTAAAACATTTATGGAGATGCCATTGTTCGGAAACTGAGGACTTTCTGCATGCAATGCATGTGTTCTAGGGCCCTGTCCACACGAGGGGTTTTGGGCCGGGAGTGGGCCGGATAGGGGCCAGAGCAAACGGGCGCGATCCCACTGCAACATCTGGGCAGTGTTGCGCACCTGTCCCCGATCCGGCCCTTCCCCCGTAAAAACGCATCAAAAATGAACCACCTACCAAGGTGTTTCATCCACGACGGCCGCATCAACGCCGGCCGTGGGCTCGCCGGCCCGCCTTTCTGCCGATGCATCCCCGGCTCCTGCCTGAACTGCGCATGCTCAGACATGCGCAGTTCGGCAGTCTCCCGTTTCCCTCCATCGCTTCCCCCGGTATCTGATCGTGCCGGGGAGGGAATGCGCCGTGGCTCAGGGGATCAATGTGATCCCGCCACGGTGTGTTTCTTTTGGTGCGGCTTTCAGAAGCCGCGCTTCAGCCCGTGCCTTTCCGCCCCGTGTGGCAGGGGCCCTGACCATTTTTCCAAACCCAGGACCCCTCTTTAACTAACATGGGCTACACTGAACTACAAGTGTCACAAGAAGTCACAAGAATACATGACAGAAACAAGAAGAGCTGAGTTATAACTTCATCGATAGGGGGATCCATACTTCAAGTGAGCATGGAACATTGGAAGACTACCTGGCAACAGAGGCAGGTGGCTACGCCAGGATATGCAGGGGGGGAAGAGAAAAAGCAAAGGAGAGGTTTTGCAGGAAGCGAGGTCCCTGGAACCTGCCTGCTCTCTCCACCAAGTGATCTCACCTCATCACACTGCTGCTCCTCTCAGTTTGAACATGCAAAGAGAGGTGTAGCACTCTACCGCTCCTCTAGGTGTATCTCTCCACTAGAAGCAGGTCCTTTCAAAAAGCACCTGCTCTGTCTGGGTTTGTGACCTGATTATTGCCTATGCTTAATTTGTGGCCCCTCTCCTTAACTGGAAAAGTATCTGGAAAAAACAGATACTCCAGGTGTACAGAATCCTTTATTCCTGAAAAACTTGTATTGGCTCAATCTTGTTTTCAAATTGTGTAAAAGAAATTGCCTTCAGCAAAGGTTGCCAGCTGCAGCCAGCACCGAGCCAGGAGAAATTCAGCAGCAGGATAAGCCAATGCATGACATCACGTCTGGGCAAAACCAGCAGTGACATCATAGTGTTAGGGCAACCTGTTTATCTTTGACGTGGTCTCTGTGCTTCACACCCATGGGAGATTAGTGAGCAGTGGCCTACCTGGAGGAGGGTGCTGGCAGGTCCTTACTGCGAAGCCGAGGATAAGATGTGACGTCCCATGTTGGTACGAGAGTTCTTACGGACGTCTAGGGCGTAGGGCCTTATGAACGTGTTAGGCGTAGCCCAGGTAGTGGCTCTGCAAATGTCCATTAGGGGAACTCCCTGGAGGAAGGCAGTTGAGGCTGCAACAGCTCTGGTTGAATGAGCCCTGATAGGGCCAGGCAATGGCTGCTTAGCGATAAGGTAGCAGAGGCGGATGAGACCTACAATCCACCTTGACAAATGCTGAGCCGTGATGCAAGTCCCTAGCCTTGCTGGCGCATAGGGGACGAACAGTTGACAGTCACGTCTCGTTGGACGGGTTCTGTTTAAGTAGAACAGAAGCGCACGCTTCGTATCCAACGTGTGTAACAGCCTCTCCTCTGGGGATGTTGGAGCCGGGAAGAAATCCGGGAGGAAGACCTCTGCCTGTAGGTGAAATTCTGACACTACCTTTGGCAGGAACGAGATGTCAGGTACGAGGCAGACGCCATCTGGCAGAAAAGACAAGTAAGAAGTGTCATGTCTGAAAGCCAGTATTTCTCGAACTCGCTTTGCTGAAGTGACAGCGACCAGAAAGGCTGTTTTCCAGGACAGGTATTTTATGTCGCAAGTTGCTTGGTGAGTTGGCGAAGGACCAGGGAAAGGTCCCAGGGGATGACAGGAGTTTTGATGGGAGGGTAAAGGTGCAACAGTACCTCCAAAAAACGTTTAGAAAGTGAATGCGAGAACAGTGTGCATCCCTCAACTTGAACATGGTAGGCTGAAAGTGCGGCCAAATAAACCCTTAACGAGAAATGTGAAAGTTCCGAGTCAGCAAGAGACAGGAGGAATTCGAAAACTTTCTC
>NW_015161481.1:0-1740 GCF_001447785.1 Gekko japonicus | reverse complement strand
TCCCTGCTCTTTGTAGATTTTGGATCTTAAGGGCAGAAACTGTCTTAGACAGCAAGTAATGGAGGTCCTCTGTTTTAAAAAATCTGAAGGACTGCTCAGGAGGAATAGAAATCTGGAGGGGGGGGGAAGGGGAAGATGACGGAGATCTACTAGAATGACCCCCTGAGCTGCAAAAGTGGGCTATCTCTTGCCTCATGGCTCTCCTGAAATAAGACATGACTCTGGGGGACAAGGGAGCCGAGGCGGCGTCATCAGCGTTACCTCCGTGAGAAGAGCCTTCCGCTTCTCCGTCATGTTCCCGGGCAGCCTCTATTAGAGTACTCGCTGCTAGGTCGGACCCGCTCAGACACACAGTCTCGGGTCGCTCCCTGCCCTGTGCCGGGCTCCGTCGCTCAATGTTTTCCATCAAAATGGCTGCCGCCATGTTTGGAGACTCCTGGAGCGTGTGGGAGCTTTTGGCGCGCTTGGCCGCGCTATGCGCATCTGCCTGTCGATCGCTGCCGTCCAGGCCTCTTTTTCGCCCTGCGCGATCTTTTCTACTTTCCTCCCCATCGATTTCCCCAGAGGATAAAAAGCCATCAATGTCTCCCTTGCGTGCCATAGCCGCTGTTGGGAGAGGAGTCTCGCAGAAAGAAACAAAGTGACAGTTGAGGGGATTTTTTTTTTTTTTTGTTAAGACAGAGAAAGTGAACTGAGGTAGATTATCGAGAATTATGGAAAAACAGGAAAGAAGAGAAAGATAAGCAGTTTGAAATAGTGAAAGTAGAAGCAAAGCCAAATTTTTACTGCTCTCCCTACTGAGGCAGGAAGAAAACTGAGTTGAGGGCGACTCCCAACACAGGAAACAGGAAACAGTTTGAAGTTCCTGCCTCCCTAAGAGATGGTTGGGAATCACCCACAAGATGGCCTCCACCTCAGAGGGAGAATTGCCTTCAGCAAGGGTTGCCAGCTGCAGCCAGCACCGAGCCAGGAGAAATTCAGCAGCAGGATAATCTCGGTGTTAAGCCAATGCATGACATCACTTCTGGGCAAAACCAGCAGTGACATCATCGTGTTAGGGCAATGCTCTAGGATTCACTCACTTGGAACCATAGCTTGGGGTGAATTCTATAGTGTTGCCTTGCCATGATGATGTCACTTCCAGTTTGGCGCCAGAAGTGACACTGCACTTTGACATGACCCCCCCTCCAATTTCCCCGCCACCAGCCTGTGAGTGGTAGTGGGTATTGGGTGGGGACCAATGCCAAGAGATCTCCTGCTATAGTTGGAGACCTAACCCTGCACATTCATCATAACTAGCACTGGTAAAAAATTATATATTTGCTGACAAAGATATTAAAAATGTGGAAGGTCAAACCAGTCAAAGTTATAAAAGTAATCACGGCTTAAAGTATCATTTCATGTATTCATTAATTTTGGTAAGTTTGAAAACGGTGAAGGTTAGGAAAAATGTTAAAACTATGTAACAACTATTTTGACAAACCTATATGTTGTGTGGTGGGCTCGAATGATTAAGATATACTACAGAATCGATGTATTGTACTAGAAATAACAATAAATATATATAATAAAAAACAGTGAGCACTGCAGCCAGCAAGTTTACAGAATTGTTTTTATTTTATTAACACAATATACAATCTAATTAATCTAGGAGTTGTTTTATTGTTACAAGTACCATTGTGGTGAGACTGGACTTTACAGCTTGCGAGCAGAAAGTAAAAACAGGTTGCTTACCTGTAA
>NW_015161480.1:257565-262092 GCF_001447785.1 Gekko japonicus | reverse complement strand
ATGTTTTCTTGCTTTCTTTAAGATACTTATATACCAAGCCTGAATGCTCTCTAGAAGCTAAAATGACCAAACTGAGGCTCTCCTACTTTGGTCACATTATAAGAAGACAAGAGTCACTGGGAAAGATAATCATGCTAGGAAAAGTTGAAGGCAGCAAGAGAAGAGGACGACCCAACATGAGATGGGTTGACTCAATCAAGGAAGCCGTGGCCCTCAGTTTGCAAGACCTGGGCAAGGCTGCTAATGGTATAATGTTTTGGGGGTCATTAATTCACAGAAGAAGAGTAGGCTTTTATGCCACACTTTTCTCTACCTTAAAGAGTCCCAAAGTGGCCTACAATTGCCTTCCCTTCCACTCCTCACATCAGGCACTCTATGAGTAGGTGAGGCTGAGAGAGCTCTAAGACTCGCCCAAGGTCCCCCAGCAGGCTTCATGTGGAGGAGTGGGGAATAAAACCCAGTTCTCCAGTTAACAGTCCTTCCTTCGTAACAAATATACCATGCACCCTGACCTGAATAGCCCAGGCAAGCCTGATCTCGTCAGATCTCGGAAGCTAAGCAGGGCCAACCCTGGCAAGTACTTGGATGAGAGACCTCCTTGGAATACCAGGACCAGGAGGCCAGAGGCAGGCTGTATTAAGCCACTTCTCTGAATGAACTCCATACCCCAGTGGGGGTGGCCAGAAGTCACCATGACTTCCAGGCATGCATGCATGTACACGCACGCAAACACACACACAATATACAACCCCCCCCAAAAAAACAACTATATCACTCTGGCTCTCAGAGCCAAAGTGGCTTACAGCAGTGTTCTCTATCCTTCCACTTCACTCACACACCAGCCAAACTGTGAAGTAGATTCGGGTGAGAGAAAGTGACTGGTCCGTGATCACTCAGCCAAGGAGAATTGGGAATTTGAACCTGGGTCTTTCAGATCCTAGTCCAGCACACTACCACTATACCACACTGGCTCTCTGTCTAGGTCCTGGCCTGACTGAGACCTGTTTAGCTTAAGCAGGGCTGTCATATCATGTGCTCTACAACCATACTCAGAGGCCGCTTCTCCTTGGACCTGACACCCAACATAGGTTGCCAGAGCTTCTGCTTCCTTTTTCTGGAAGGTTCAGTTGGTCTCTACAAAATGTATGGCTCTTTCTACAGCAGCACCTGCCTTATGGAATGGTCTGCCAGAAGATGCATGTGGGGCAATTTCTCCGGCTACATTTCAAAAATTATGGGCCATGGCTCACTGGTAGAGCATCTGCTTGGTAGGCAGAAAGGTCCCAGGTTCAGTCCCCAGCATCTCCAGCTAAAAAGATCAGGTGGTAGGTGATGTGAAAGACTTCCACCTGAGACCTTGGAGATTTGCTGCCAGTCTGAGTAGACAATACTGACCTTAATAAAGCAAGGGTCTGATTCAATACAAGGCAGCTTTATGTGTTCAGGGTGCTGTTTTATTTCAGTGTGCTTTTGACAATGAAATTTGGATTTTGTATTTCCTTTGCTGCTGGAGTAGTCTTTGCTTGCTGGATATTGTTAAGGTCATTGTAGGGCTATTCTACATATATGTCCTTTAAAGGCCCCGGTCACACGAGAGGATTAGGGTTGGGAGAGGGACGGAACGGGGGCGGAGCAAACGGGCGCTGTCCCACCACAACATCTGGGAAGCGTTGCACGCCTGTCCCCGATCCGGCCCTTCCGGCGATAATCCGCAGCAAAAAAGAACCACCTCCCAAGGTGGTTCTTTCCAAACGGCCGCATCAAAGCCGGCCGTGAGATCGCCAGCGCATTCTTCCACCGGCGCATCCCCGGGTCCTGGCCGAACTGCGCATGCTCAGACATGCGCAGTTCGGCAGCCTCCCGTGGCTTCCTCCCCGGTCTCCCCGGCATCTGATCGTGCCGGGGAGCAATTGCACGGTGGCTCACGGGATCTGTATGATCCCGCCGCCGCGTGCCTATTTTGGTGCGGTTTTTAAAAGCCGCACTTTGCCCATTCTTTTTGTCCCTCGTGTGGCAGGGACCAAAGACTGCTAGTTTTATAATTACCTCTGACCTGGATAGCTCAGGGTAGCCTGATCTCATGCCTTGGCTGCAACTTGACATTTAAAAAAAGTTTTGTAACTGTATAAATTGTTTTTCTGTTGAGGGTTGGTTTTTCTCTGGTGTTTGCTGATTGTGGAGTTTTTAATTTTTTTGGTAAACCATCTCATATAGAGAAAAGGTTTGACATGTATTTTTAAATAAAGTCTTGTAAATAGTCTAGCCCAGTGGCATGTAACAGTTCATTTTCTTAAAATCTGGGGGAACCAGGCTCTATTAAAATAAAATCTTCCCCTCAACGGTTCCCCTAAGTTATAAGGTATGGTTGAGGTATCAGGTATAAAAGTTTTGGGTTTGCTGCTGTGAGGTAAGGTTTACAAGGAACAAAAAGAACAAGGTGATCACTGAGGCATGAGTTGTATGTAAATAAAGATGTGTTTATGTACAGTTGTGTTTAAAGAATAGTTCAACAGTGCAGGTCTCCAGACAATCACAGGAAAAGCCTGGCTTAAGCTGGTTATGGCTTCAGGTTATGATTTGCTTTCCCATCACTAGAGACAGGCCTCACAACTGGGTACTCTGTCCTCTCTCAAATTTAGAATCAAACTACTATGACTTGCTACCAGGTAGAGCTATACCTTAAACCAGGGGTGTCGAACTCATTTGTTATGAGAGCCAGATCTGACATAAATGAGACCTTGTTGGGCCAGGCCATGTGTGTCATAAAATGTAATGCCAGGTAGTAGAGATATAAACTTTATAAAGGACACAGACAAAGACAAAGGTTTTTTAAATGTTAAATAAAACATGCTTAAAACACTAGCACTCTTACAATATCATCATCATCATACCTTTATTGGCATTGTAAAAGGGAAACATTAAGCAAATACATAAATAGTACGAGTTAAAATATCCCAAGGTTACAGTATATTTCTTCGTATAAAAACAGTGACGTAAAATTTTAGCTACTGACTCAGTTATATTGTCACTAGTGTTGTTAAGTAAAAATAACAGTTTATATGCATCAGGAAAATCTGTAATGCTAGATGAAATTGAAGATAAAATACTTTGTCTAATATTGTTATAGTAAGGACATTCTGGGGAATTTCAGACAGCTGATATATTCCGGTTCAGGAACTGTTCCCTAAATGTTTCTGGTCTGACAGTTCAGACAGAACCATTTTAGTAACGGTTCCTACCGGAATATATTTTCACTTTCAGACAGAAACGCTTCTGTCCCATTGGGGAAGCATTTCTGAACCGTTTGAAATGCTTCTGTCCCGTTGGGGAAGCGTTTCTGAACCGTTTTACCTGCAAACTGCTTCCAAGCGGTCTTCACTTTTGTATACCGTTTCTGAAGCGCTATGGGGTGCTGTGTAAAAGGTCCCATAGTGCTTCCTCCTGTGCCGCTTTGTTTTCCTGCCCTTTTTCACCCGTGCAGGCAATCTTCACCCTGTACCGGTTTACTCCAAGATGGTACAATAATGGCTTAAAAAGGCTTAAAAAAGGGTAATGTGAAATTCCCCTCTAACAACACATGGGACACTGTTTCAATAATTCCATTTAAACAGGGGCAATATCTATTAATAAGTGGTATACCTTGAAATCTTCCAGTTAAAATCGCTGATGGTAAAAAATTAAGCCTGGCAAGAGAAAAATTTCTGTGGATTTTTGGAGTTTGTAGTTGGTAAAAATAACTAGGGAGAAGTCCAACAGTGGGGAGTATCCCATGGCTAAGAGGAGAGCAGGTCTTATTGGCTGCATTGTATAAATTGGCTAGCTCTATCTCCAATACTCTGTTCCTTATTTTTTGGAATACTTCTGATTCTGAAAGTAAGAGGAGGGATTCGATGGGAATATTCAGAGTTCCCAGTTTACTCTCTATGGTTGCTAGCCAAGATGAAGACTCAGATTTCATTATAAGCTGGTAAATATATTTGGAAGGGTCGGAGTTATAATGCAGCCGAAGCCAGTATTTAAAGGTCACAAGCCACGCCCTAGTGGTCATAAGATTTTGTCCACAAGATTTTGGACACAAGATGGAACGGCCAGTATTTTCCATAAGAAGGACAGATGTACCTGTTATATTGATTTGTTTACTGTATCAATCCATATAGGGACACCATAGAGCAGTTGAGGCCTTATTTTCAAGTTAAAGACTTTTAGTGCAGCCGGTACATATTGATTCCCTCGGTCAGAAAAATAAAATTAAAGGAGTGCATTGATGTTCGCCTTGGAGTTATTAATTGTCACTCTTCGCTGGTGAACCCAGGATGCAGTGGCTTGAAAATGGAGGCCTAAATACTTGAAAGTTTTAATTTGTTCAAGCTCATAGTCACCTACTCTCCAGATAAATTACTTTCTGGATTAGGAAAAGACCAAAACTTTAGATTTCTCATAGTTCAGTTCTTACAATATTTTGTCTCTCTCTCTCCCCCCTGGGATTCTGCCTTCCTCACAGGGCCTGACACTCGAAACGGGATCCCC
>NW_015161480.1:251761-255441 GCF_001447785.1 Gekko japonicus | reverse complement strand
GCCGGGACCGTTGGGGGTGTGGTGTGCGGCCTTATGACACACTTCCGGTGATGTCAGGGGGTGTGGCCTTATGACACACTTCTGGTGATGTCAGGGGGTGTGGCATATGCTAATGAGTTCCCCTAGCTCTTTTTCTACGAAACGACCCCTGTATACTGCTAACAGGTGACCTGTTAGCCACAGTGCAGTGTACTGGAAGTGACATCATTGGAAGGGGAAGCGACATCACTTGCCATTTGACCTGGAAGTGACATCACAGGAAGTGACATCACAAAAGTCTCCTGGCTCCACCCCCAAAGTCCTCAGATATTTCTGGAGTTGGACTTGGCAACCCTAGTATGGCCCCTTCTAACTCTGTGATTTTATAATTTTAATGTTCCTGTTATGAAAGGCAACTGAGCACACAACTAATGTTTTTGAACACATGTCAGAGTTTGTGTATCTTCAAGACACTGTCACAGTCTGTGAAAGCTATCCATGTATTGGAAAAAGTGTACTGTGGGAAAATATAAGCAGAATGGCAAGGTTCTGTAAATACTGAGTGTTTTTATTGTCTCGTAGACACTGTTCTTTGTTGTGTCCAGATTGCTGGCCTGGTTTTGGAAAGTTTGTTGGTATGCTGCTTTTGTCATTTCTCACTGTCCTTGAAAAGTTATGGAAGCCTAGTTAGCTCACTGAAGTTCTTTTGTTTCCTTCAGCCCTTTTAAACTTTTAATATTTGGTGAGTATCAGTACAGGAGCATTCAGCACCTTCAAATGATTTACTCCCCCACATCGTAGGAATTTGCTCCTGGAGACAATGAGGGAGGAAATGGAAAACTGTGCTCATCAGCATGGTTCAGATGAGAAAACATGGTTTGTCACTCTGGGACAAGCTGAGGGATTTTATTTTCTTGCACACTCCCTCCCCTTCCTTCCTACCCATCGTGTATTGCTAGGAAATGAAACACTTCCACTTTCCTAGCAAACTGAGGCATATTCTTAGCTTTGAACTACAAACTGGTATTTGTATCTTCCAGCCAAGCCACGATTCCTAACACTGTTTTAATCCTGATTTAGAGGACAGAGAACAAACCATAGCTTGTAGTTTGGTTATAGCAACAATCAATGAGTGGTCACAGAAGTAGAAAGTATTAATTTCTGAGTGGTCCATGAGGAAAAATGTAGGGGTTGTATGGTAGCCTGAGGATCATCGAAACTCACTCTCCTAATGACAAGCCATAGGTTGTATTTACATCCGAACCATGTCATTAAGATATTCACCAGGTTCCTTTAAGCCTAGACTGAGGACGTGATTCTGCTTTGCATTTGTAAAAATGTATGTGGCTTCACTTGTGCAGACAGATAATATTCCAGATCAGAATAGCAGTGATTAAGGAGAACTTTTGAATTGCATGGGCTGTATTGTTTTCTGCTGAGAGAATGGTAGCGTTTCTTAATAATTTGGTCTCTTCTATGTATTTTGCTCCGAACAGTAATTTTGTTCAGTGCATACACTCTTTGGAAGAATGTTCTGTGGTATCAAGTGTTCAATAATATAAATTGTAATGTAACAAATTGGTGCTGATTTTTCTGTCTGCCAGGTTATTCTGTTTGTGCCTGTAGCACAATGAATGATTTAGTTTTCAAGCTATGAAAGCAGCATTTTCTAAATGCAGAAAAGTCTTCCCCCAAAACTTCTAAATCAAGCAAATGTTCTCTCTTCTTTATAAAAAAAAAGAAAAAGCTCTTGGCTGCCATTTTTTTCTGAATCTGCTACTGCTTTTATGCCATTTTTTCCTTTAAAGTTACTGGGGCTGCGGTCACACACAACATTAGCCACGCAAGAGATACGGAAGACAGGCAGAGTTTCCGGTCGCGATCTCACCAGCACATCTGGGAAGCATAGCGTTTCCGTGGCACAACCGAGGCTTCCTGCCGAAAAAGCGCAGCAAAAAACTAGTACCTCGGAGGTACTAGTTTCCGGAAACTGCGGGGCAAGGGCGGGCGTCTGATCGCGTTTCCGGTGGCATCCGGCGCCCGCCCATGTCCCCTTGCGGAAAAGGGTTTTTTTCCCCCCAAGTCTCCGTGGATGCGCACACGCACCCAACGGAGCATGCGCATTCGTAGTGTACACACACAAAAAAAACCAGTTCGCCGTGCCGCGCGCTTCTTCATTGCGCGCAGGCGTGTGTTGTGATCGGCACCTCTCCCTACCCACGGAAGCTCCACAGTACCTCCACAGAACCTCCACAGTAGGTCTGATCACTTTACTGCATGTTAGTTTGCCCCGGGGCAAACAGCCACACTTCTCCTCCGCAGTTTCCTGCCCGTGTGACCGGGGCCTGGGTTATCTTCTTTCAGGCATTAGTTGCATGGGCATGTCCAGCCAACCAGGGATCGTGAAAGAATGGGATGGCATCAGATCTGGTTACACTATGGACAAATCAAACCAATTCAGAATGAGAGAAATGCTTTCCATTGGCAAATATTTTAAAACTTGTTTGGCACAGTTAGTAGAAAATCACCAAAATGAGGACTGGGCTGTTCAGAGCTGTGGATCCCCCACCTTTCAGGTCAGCCTTAGTGCCTAGTTGTTTAAACATTATGGAGAAACCACCCACTGCTGATGTTCTTGCATGCTTGTGGGAGAATCCTTTAGGCACATGTTTATGAGTTGTTTTTTCTTCAAGTAAACAACTGCATCACCCTGTAGGAAGGTTCAGGAAAGAGGAAACTGTACATAAAAATTCTGATTCTTCAGCATCCCCCCCCCCGCAATCCTGGGAAGTGATCTTGTTTGGGATTCTTTGGAACGGGGTGAGGAGGGAAGCAAGAATAGCACAGGATAATTATACTCAAGAGTATTTCAACAGTCTTCAGAATATTGAAGCTTATTTAACATTGTTTCTTAAATATATGTTTCTTTGTGCTGTTTTGAAAATAAAAAGGAATCTTCACAAAACATGTGATGGTTTTAATGGCTGATTCCCTATAGTACTTCCCCCCCCCCCCCCCCCCGCCCCAAAGTCAAGGATCACTGTGGCTCAGCTCTGAAATACATGAAGCAGTTTTGTTTTATTTTTTAAAGCAACTCTGAATATGTGCCTTTGAACACACACGAACACATGAAGCTGCCTTATACTGAGTAAGATCTTTGGTCTGTCAGGGTCAGCATTGTCTACTCAAACTGGCAACAGCTCTCCAGGGTCCCAAGCTGTAATGAACTATGGGTTTGGAGGCCATGTGTTCATTGTCATTTCCCCCATTTTGTTATGTTCCTGCTTCTGCACCCGTACTAGGCCTCAGGATCTTTTTTTAATTAGCTTAACAACAGATTTTTTTTCCCCTTAAGAAAAAGGAGGGGTTGGCCCCCCTCATTCTGCTCAGAGCTTTAGAGGGGTAGGATGCAGACTATTGAGGCAGACTCAGCATGGGTTCTGTAAGGGAAGATCTTGTCTCACTAACCTGTTAGTGTTCTTTGGGGGGGGGTGAACAAACATGTGGACAAGGGGGACCCAATAGATGTTGTTTACCTTGACTTCCAGAAAGCTTTTGATAAAGTTCCTCATCAAAGGCTCCTAAGTAAGCTCAAAAATCAGGGGATAAAAGGACAAGTCCTTTGAAGCTTATTTCCTTTTATGGATCAAAAACTGGCTAATTAATAGAAAACAGAGAGTGAGTATAAATGGGCAGTTCTC
>NW_015161480.1:227582-251406 GCF_001447785.1 Gekko japonicus | reverse complement strand
TATGAGGAAAGGTTAAAGCGCTTAGGGCTCTTTAGCTTGGAGAAACGACGACTGAGGGAGACATGATTGAGGTTTATAAGATTATGCATGGGATAGAGCAGGTAGGGAAATAGTTACTTTTCTCCCTTTCTCACAATACAAGAACTCATGGGCACTCAATGAAATTGCTGAGTGGTTGGGTTAGAATGGATAAAAGGAAGTACTTCTTCACCCAAAGAGTGATTAACACATGGAATTCACTGCCACAGGAAGTGGTGGTGGCTACAAGCATGGATGGCTTCAAAAGGGAATTAGATAAGCATATGGAGCAGAGGTCCATCAGTGGCTATTAGCCACAAGGTATAGATAGGGACTCTGGGGCAAGTGATGCTCTGTCTTCTTGGTGCTTGGGGGGGGGTCAACAGTGGGAGGGCTTCTAATGTCCTGGCCCCACTGGTGGACCTCCTGATGGCACTGGTACTTCTGGCCACTGTGTGACACAGAGTGTTGGACTGGATGGGCCTTTGGCCTGATCCAACATTGGCGTCTCTTCTGTTCATATGTTGCAGGACTGGCCCTTGTAGTTTTAGAGGGAAATGGCAACCCATTCTGAATCAGGGGCTGGGGTCTGAGAGTCAGGTAGGACCCTTCCTCCCTCAGTCCCTGTGTGGACTTTCCTGGGACTGCTAAGCCCCGTTGCTATTGATGTTCGGAGGTTTGTCTGCCATGCCATCTTGCTTTAGACAGGGTTTCCAGCCTCTATGTGGGGCCTTCATATCTCCCAGAATTACAACTGATCTCCAGAGGACAAAGATCAGTTCCCCTGGAAAAAATGGCTGCTTAGGAGGGTGGACTCTATGGCATTATAGCCAACTGAGGGCCCTCCCCTCCCAAGTCCCACCCTCCCCAGACTGTACTCCAAAATTTCCAGGAAAATCCCAACCTGGAGTTGGCAACCCTATTTTAGACGAGGACAGTTAAGTTCAGATATGTTATGGACTTTGTACTTGTTTGTCTTTGCTTGGTAACCTTCCCCTATTAGAGCACTTGGTTCTTTTATACTTTTTTACTTTTTCTATTTTATATGTTATTTGTTAATAAAAGTCTTCAAATATTATTGGAGGTGTTCTATAGGCCTCAGTCTTGGTGGCTGAGCCAGGCTGCTTCCCCGTGACATAAAGCAGGATTTGCCAGGGGAATCAGAGGGCAAAGGGAGAGGTAAGTTGGCCCCCCTTTAGTAAAGTAAACCCTCCAAATCCAGCTCGGTAGCAATGGCAAACCCCATCCACCCAGTGGTTAAGGGGGTGAGGAGAAAGGGCAATTAGCAGCCTAGGGAAGGGGGTCTGTGGCTGATCCCTCCCATTCCAGGGCCCTCTGCTTTTGTGAGACAAGTCAAGGACTTCCACATCACCTACTAATATTTGCTTCTTTAAACTGGAGGTACCAGAGATTGAACCTTCTACATGTGCAACTGATGCTGTACCAATGAGCCACAGCCCTCACCAGTAATTACAGCTAGTAACTGAGGGACTTGCAGATCATAGCTCATGCTCTTAACAATCATGCTGCAACCAGATGAGATCCCATACTGGATCTCAGCAGCCACCTAAAAGAACAGGTGCTGGGTTAGGGCTGCCATTCTTGACAATTTAATTTCCACTGTTTTGTTTTTATAGTCACTTCCAATTACGCTTAAATTTCTGAGTTTAAGATTTGGTTGAAATAACATTTCCTTGCCTCATCTGTCTTGGCAGTTGCTCTGTGTCCACTTGTAATAAACGACACAATTTTATTACCATAGCTGTATCTAAATACCACATGGATGAACTTCCAAAAAGAAGAAACAAATCCTATTTTTATGACATTTCTGAGCTGGAGGTTTGGGCTTGCTGTTCAGTAGAGTGTCTGAACTTGGGAATATTTCCTTAAGTGAAACTACTGAATTTTTGCCAATATGCCCAGCCTTTAATGATCCATCTGTGGGAAAAAGCTTAATTAGAATTGTTCCTGGTGATGTGCCCAAGGAGATTAGTTGCTATCCCCATAGTTCAGGTTCATGTTATATAAAAACATTTAGGGTGTAGCTCATATATCCATTAGGCTAATATGTGAGCTCACTCATCTAAGTAACATGATATCTGCATATTGTTTTCCTTTACCTACTTCACCCTGTTAAGGATGATGGTTTACCTTCTTAAAAGGCTCACAAGGAACCCCAGAGCCTATTCTTTTGCCAGTCAGGCCCATTTGTGATGATAATCCATATAGTTAAACTCTCAATACAAGATCTGGCAAGACTGGAGCATTGACCACAGACACACCTAATGCTCCTAACTGAAGGGAAGGGGAAGTACTACTGTATATGCAGGTAGTTTACTTACCTGTATGCACAATTATAGTGAATGCCAGCTTTTTTTACAGATACATACACCAACCCTTTGCAAATAAAATGATCCCAATTATAGTGGATGCCAGCTTTTTTTACAGATACACCAACCCTTTGCAAATAAAATGATAACTTTGATTGGATCAAATCACATTCCACTGTTGGCATATGAGCTTTTAAGTTATGCAGAACTCTTTTTTAAGATATAAGGAGTCCAAAACAAAAACATAATGAAAAGGTGTTGCATGTCTGGGCTTGATGTGAACCCACTAGTCAAGTGTCCTTTAGAACAACTGATCGGGCAAGATTCAACAGAGACTGCAGATTGAACTGCAGATTGTTTTGAGTATGTTTCTTAAGTGCTGGCTTTATGGACAATGTTGTGAAATTGCTTCGGTGTTTTGTAAAAGACTCTTGTTTGAATTGAGAATTAGTAATCATTTTGCTTAGGTCATCTTGTGCATCAGTTGCAATCCACCCCTCCCACTTCAGATTTTGTTTCTTGTGCTATCACATGTTGTTTGTGTTTGGATGCCGCTTTGCCATGAGCTGCTCCCACTCCATCTCTCCCAGTGTGCCAGCCTGACCTACTAAGCAGTCATATGAACCTTCAACAACTATATAAAACAGAGCAGTACCTCAAGAGGTAGAAAACAGGCCAGGAATGAAAATCCCTGAAGCCTTGTACAACTAGGAGACAGAGGGATGCATTCTACATACACATCACACTAAAGCCCCCAATTGCTAGCCAATGCCATACCGTTGGAAGCATATTTCCATATCCATCCAGTTTGGTTTGCAAACTAATTTCTATCAGCAATATTTTGTCTTTTCTGATGTAACCTACAAGCATTCTGTGAGACCCAAATCACAAGGAAATAGATGTTCAAATGAACCTTCCAGAATAAAGCATAGCTTCCTCCAAAGATTTTGGAGGAGGTGACTTTTCTGGCCAGCTGTTCTTAAACTTCCTGACTAAATCAGACTTTCCAACTGCCTTTCTGTTAAGAATCAAAGAGGTATAAGGATGCCCTTGTGTTTGATTGGTTTCTCTTTTCTACAATGTGTGATTGTCCTCTTGGGCGTTCTGACCCAGTTTATATGCTCAGACTTCCATACATCTCCAGGAGCTTCCGTTGGACCCAGAGATGGAATACAGCAGTCCCTGCTTCCCTTTATTGTGTGAAAGATTCAGAGCAGATCCAATAGACTGCACATGAATGAATGCAGTGGCAGGAAAGGCGATGCTGGGGCAATGATTCAGAAAAACAAACCGGGATCACAGTGTACAAACCCAAAAAGTGTACAAACCCAGAAATGACCAAGCCCTATCAGGAAAGGCTGAGGGACTTGGGAATGTTCAGTCTGAAGAAGAGGAGGTTGAGGGGGAACATGATTGCTCTCTTTAAGTATTTGAAGGGCTGTCACTTAGAGGAGGGCAGGGAACTGTTCCTGTGGGCAGCAGAGGATAGGACTCACAATAAGGGGTTTAAATTCAGGGCAGGAAGGTACTGGCTGGATATTAGGAAAACTTTTTTCGCAGTAGGAGTTGTGCAACAATGGAATCACCTGCCTAGGGAGGTGGTGAGCTCCCCCTCACTGGCAGTCTTTAAGCAGCGTCTGGATAAACACTTGTCAGGGATGCTCTAGGCTGATCCTGCATTGAGCAGGGGGTTGGACTAGATGGCCTGTTTGGATCCTGTGATTCTATGATTTATGGCTACTTTGTTTTATAGTTAATAAAAATACAGTGGTCCTTACATGTTACACAGATGACAGAAAAATATTACAACTAATAATGTGATCCTGTGTTACAATTTAGAAAGGTCCTATCCTTATGATATTTTAAAACAGCTTTTGTAATAACTTATAGTAAAGAGAAGCATCTAGATGTAAGCCTGTTTCATAGTTGATCTTCCTCAAAAGTTATTATTAGTAGATCATCCTCAGAAGTTATCTCCCTAGAATTAACCATAGTCATTATAACACAAGGGACACCACATAGCTGAATGGAATCTTAGTATTATAAAGGAGCATATGCAGTGTTATCTAGACTGACCTCTTGTTTTATAAGTCAACATTCACATAGGAAGCAAGCCAGTTCATTAGCCTTTCCTTAATCAGGTACAAAGCTTCCTGCTCCAATACTAGCTGGGAAAACGCTCTCTAAACATAAACATACTGGCAACATACCCCTCCTAAGAAAAACTATCCCCCATAATTCCATGCAGCTACGTGTGTAACTACCAGATCCATGAAGGTACAGATCACTATTATAACCATGAACAAGGTTATTATCAAGCTAACAGAATGTAGTGCATATAACATTACCTCAAATATTCTATACGTTTTAAATAATACCCTTAGTAATACAATGTAACAATATCTCAAAATGCAACCTATCGCAAATGCAATATAAATACATTACAAAGTGGTCTTAAAGAAGTAGCTCCTATATATGACAGATCCAAATTTGTATTGAATCCATAGGGCATATATATTTTTAACCTATAAATCCAAGCCACCTCTTGATGTAGCAACATTTTTCGAACATCAAATGATTGTATGTATGTGATACATGTTTGCTAAGTATAAAGAACTGCAAATCATCAACAGAGTGTCCCTTTTCTACAAAATGTGCTACCTTCTCTTGCATCTTCTTTCGCTGTACCACTACCTGATAATGCAGATCTAGTCAAAGAATGCCAGTAGCAAAGTTGATCAGCCTAAAATTATGCCTTGTTTCTGGTTGAGCAGAATATAGTCCTGCTCATATTATTGGGATTAGTCAATAAGGTCCTGGACCTGGGTCTTGATCAAATATCCTGGGAACCCTTGGTTAAGAGCAAGGGAGCAAAGCATGTTTGCTAGAAGGTCTGGGCAGAATATTGTCCCAATAACAGTGAAATGGTGGGCCTCATTTGTGTATTCTTGTAGTAGACTCCACCACTCCTGTTGTACTTTGTAGGCTATTGAACAAGAAACCTTGAACTACTTAGCAGGTACTTCAAGGGCAGATTGGTCCTTTAACTTACGTGCAAAGTTCCTGGTAAGCCTTAGAAGACCACTGATTCCATCTATATATTGCTTCTTTATTCCTGAATTTGCTCCAGGGAACTCAGGGGCACATACATGTTCTCCTTCACTATATCCTCACAATGATCTTGTGAGATATCTTATTTTGAGAGAGATTGACTAGCCCAAGGTCATCCAATAAGCTTCATGGTCAAATAGGGATTTGAACCTGGGTCTCCTCTGTTGCTGTTGAGCACTTATTCACTGCAGCACACTGGTGGTCCATTTTGATGGTTCATGCAGTGGGGCTTTCAGTGGAGAGCCAGATTGGTGTAGTGGTTAAGTGTAGCAGACTCTAATCAGGAGAAGCGGGGTTGATTCCCCACTCCTCCACATGCATCTGCCTGGGTGACCTTGGGTCAGTCACAATTCTCTCAGAGCTATTTTCTCAAGAGCAGCTCTCTCAGAGCTCTCTCAGCCTCACCTACCTCACAGGGTGCGCAGAGAGGAAGGGAAGGAGATTGTAAGCCGCTCTGAGATGCCGAGTGAAGGGCAAGGTATAAATCCAACTCTTCTTCTTCTTCCTCTTCTTCTTCTTCCTTGCATGGAATTATGTCTGAGCTCTCCTCTGCAAGTTATGACTCTCACGGGTCCCTGAGTTTATTAGAGCCTGCAGGAAATTATTTGAGGAGGTCACATCCCCTTCAAGGGTAGGTTCTGACACTGTCACACTGTCTCCAAAAATAGACAGTGTGTATCTCTGTAATTCCCAGCAGTATGTTGAGGTTACTCTAACATGCTTTGAGATAATTACTAGTGGGTCATAGAAAGTAAACAAAATCTTGGGAGCCCATGAATAAAGTAGGCTGTACACTGTGTCTCTGCATGAATCATTGTTCTGGTCTTGCCTGTTTCCACCCATCATCTTCTGGGTACTGGTAAATCTGTTGTTTCTATATTAGGAGTGATTATGTAATTAGCCGGAATTATCTGCCCTCAGAATGGGCTGCCATTTGAAACTCTGGTTGAATCATTGTTCTGGACCTGCTTCATTCCAATCAGGAAGCACATCAAGATTGACTGATTGATTGATTGATTCGACTTTTATCCCGCTCCTTTCCCTGCCAAGCAGGGCTCAGGGCGGCTCAATGATCCATGTGGAAACACAGAGGGAGTGCTCCTGCAAGAATGGATTAGAAGAAGAAAATCTTTTCAGCTCTTAGAATAACATGTACCTTCGATTTTGATTCAAAAAACAAGCAGACTTTCGCTATCAGAGATCTGGGGAAACTGAGCAATGCCTGTTTTAGTCCACTCTACATATTCTCCATTTCAGCTGCCCACTACTTTGTTCTGAAGAGCAGTAAATTGATTTTAGCAGCACTTGTCAAAGCTGTTGGAGCTGTCCTGGTTGCCTGGTTAACAGAAATCCACACAGGAAAGTGATAGCAAGCAGGTGCAGCTGCTGGTCTAACCTGTGGAATATTCACATTTTATTCATTTGTAGTGTGGTGTTTTAAAGCTTGTTTACATTCTTAGGGGGCAAGTGTCATAGCAATTGCTTGGAGAGGTAGAAAGATACATGTTGTTTGCTTTTTTATGTGAAGTGAAGGGCGAATTGCATTAACAATCAAACTGTTTCCCAGACAGTCAAGAGAACATTGTGTCTTAGTAAACTGGGTGGGGAAATTTCTGCTATATTTGAATAAAGAAATCTAAACTATGAAAACAAAACAAAAAGTATTCCCAAGATGTTATCATCATACAATGAAGGGCTATTATTAAGAAAGAAAAACTGTTATACAAAAAGTTTGTGCCTTTAAATGAAAGGAACCCTGTAAAATGCTGGTGTTGAGCAGTATTTAAATCAAGTTTAATATACCTGCACGAGCTGAAGCTGATGAAGAAATGTGAGGAAAGGAGCAGAGGAGCTGAAGGAAGGAGTCATTCATCAGACAGCTTCCCATTGTCAGTATAACTAATTCCCATCATGGCCTGATCTGTGGATACATAAATCCAGAGCCATACAAGGCATCATTCTACAAACTTAAGAAAATTCCCACATTTGCAGAAAAATCTAAAATAAAATAAATTGGAGGTTAAATCTGACCAAAAATAATAGAAGCGGTTCCTGTACCTTTAAGAAATGGATGACCTCTGAGATCTCAGTGGCCATTGTGGGAGTTTCTAGGCAACCACAATAATATCACCTGTCTTCAGTCTTTTGTTTCTATCAGTAAAAGGCCCTTTCTAAGGCTATTTTGCCTTCCACCCATGCCATGCATGGAGAACTCATTGGGGCCAAGCCGACAGCAGCCATTGGGCAACTTGCTGCCATGTAATTTATGTGACTCGCTCAGGCGAGATGGTGTCTGCTGGATAACTTGATGCTACACAACTCTCCTGGGCCCTCCACATAACTCACATGATTTGGCTACTGCATAACTTTTGCAACTTGCCCAGACTTTTCCCAGCATGGAGCTACCAGAGGGAGGGAAGAAGGGAAAGATTTCTAGCGGTTAGAGTGTCTCAGAGGGGTAGCTAGAATAAAGTTGGTTGGAGAGCGGTAAGGAAAGAAGAAAACAGGGATAAGGAAAAGAGTATGGGAGATGGCAGCTTTGTGTGAGGAAGGAAGTACAGGGGGAAATGAAGTGACCCCTGCAAGTCTTTGCAGGTTCCACACATTATATATCTAATTTTGAACATGGCCTCCAAGTGGATAGCAAAGTCCAGAGAATGGGGTAAAATTCAGATGGGGCATTCCTTTGCAGACCTGGGAGTCTCATCAGGTATGCAGATAAATGTTAACCCCTAAAAAATGGATGGGGTGTTAAATCCCTCCCAATGGGAGGAACATGAGATATGCTTTTGCAGACGATTTAAAGGAGCATTCCCTTTGGGGTGGTTGTGGCAAGGGGTGGGGAGCATAAGAACATAAGAGACGCCAATGTTGGATCAGGCCAAAGGCCCATCCAGTCCAACACTCTGTATCACACAGTGGCCAGAAATACCAGTGCCATCAGGAGGTCCACCAGTGGGGCCAGGACATTAGAAGCCCTCCCACTGTTGACCCCCCCAAGCACCAAGAGGACAGAGCATCACTTGCCCCAGATTCCCTATCTATACCTTGTGGCTAATAGCCACTGATGGACCTCTGCTCCATATGCTTATCTAATTCCCTTTTGAAGCCGTCCATGCTTGTAGCCGCCACCACTTCCTGTGGCAGTGAATTCCATGTGTTAATCACTCTTTGGGTGAAGAAGTACTTCCTTTTATCTGTTCTAACCCGACCGCTCAGCAATTTCATTGAGTGCCCACGAGTTCTTGTATTGTGAGAAAGGGAGAAAAGTACCTCTTTCTCTACCTGCTCTTTCCCATGCATAATCTTATAAACCTCGATCATGTCACCCCTCAGTCGTCTTTTCTCCAAGCTAAAGAGCCCTAAGCGCTTTAACCTTTCCTCATAGGGAAAGTGTTCCAACCCTTTTATCATTCGAGTTGCCCTTTTCTGCACTTTTTCCAAAGCTATAATATCCTTTTTAAGGTGTGGTGCCCAGAACTGCACACAGTATTCCAAATGAGGTCTCACCATTGATTTATATAGGGGCATTATTATATTGGCTGATCTGTTTTCAATACCCTTCCTAATAATCCCCAGCATAGCATTGGCCTTCTTTATTGCAGTCACACACTGTCTCGACATTTTCAGTGAGTTATCTACTACAACTCCAAGATCTCTCTCTTGATCTGTCTCTGCCAGTTCAGACCCCATCAATGTGTATTTATATTTAGGATTTTTGGCTCCAATGTGCATCACCTTGCACTTGGCCACATTGAACCCCATTTGCCATGTTGACGCCCACTTGCCCATCTTTGACAGATCCCTTTGGAGTGCCTCACAATCCTCACTGGTTTTCACCACCCTGAACAACTTCGTATCATCCGCAGATTTAGCCACTTCACTGCTTACTCCCAACTCCAAATCATTAATGAACAAGTTAAAAAGCAGTGGACCAAGTACTGATCCCTGTGGTACCCCACTGCTTACCCCCCTCCACTGGGAGAACTGCCCATTTATACTCACTCTCTGTTTTCTATTAATTAGCCAGTTTTTGATCCATAAAAGGACTTGTCCTTTTATCCCATGATTTTTGAGCTTACTTAGGAGCCTTTGATGAGGAACTTTATCAAAAGCTTTCTGGAAGTCAAGGTAAACAATATCTATTGGATCCCCCTTGTCCACATGTTTGTTCACCCCCTCAAAGAACACTAACAGATTAGTGAGACAAGATCTTCCCTTACAGAACCCATGCTGAGTCTGCCTCAATAGGTTTTGTTCATCTATGTACCTACTAATTCTTTCCTTAATAATGGTTTCCACCATATTACCCGGTATCGACATCAGACTGACTGGCCTGTAATTTCTCGGATCTCCTCTGGAACCCTTTTTAAAGATGGAAGTGACATTAGCTACCTTCCAGTCCTCAGGAATGGAGGCAGATTTTAAGCATGAGACCCACCACTACATAAGCAAGGCAGGGAGGGGGAGAGGAATCCATTGCCACTCATGTTCCAGGCAGTTGGAAGGATAGGTAGAGGAGGGAAGAGCTGGAGTTACCACCACCTGAGCCAGACAGACACTGGTGGACTCTCCAGGCAGCTGGGCTGGCCAGTAAGTGAGTAGTAGGACAAAAAGGATCAAATCCTCCTCCACAAGCCTTGTAAGTTGCCCACTTCTATTTATTTATTTACTTTATTTATACCACACCTATATCACCCATGGGGACCCAAACCAGCTGTCGTCAATCTTTTCTCTTCCATTTTTTCCTCGTGTGCTAGGTCAGGGTGAGAGTGTGTGATTGGCCCAATGTTACCCAGGAGCTTCCATGACAGAGGGGCAATTCAAACCTAGCTGTCTCAGATCCTAATGTGACACTCAAACCACTACACCATATTATCAGTGAGCCTCCCTACTGCACTGACTTAGTGGTAGAGACTTGATTTACATTTTGAAGGTCCCTGGTCAGTCTCTGCTACCTCAAAAGGCTCAGGTGCTAGTAGGAGATGTGAAAGACCTGAAGAGGCTCTGCCAGTGTGAATAGGTAGAGCATGGTCAGGTTCAATATAAGACAGCTTTATGTGTGAATACATGATCAGTCATTTGTATTCAAAACAGTGTACATATTTTAATTTCACAGAAGAAAGAAGAGTTCATTATTTTACAAGTTCAAAGATCACTGAAAAAATATATAACCCCTTTCCCCAAATTCCAGGAATGTGTCCCATTGTTATACCAGGAAATGTTTGTTTTAATTGTAAAAAGAAGGGATCAATAAATAAATAAATCTCATTCTGTCAGAAATTAGGTTAAAGCAATTTCAAAGGGTAAATATTTCAAAGGGTAAATAGTCAGGCACCTGGCTGCACTGGATAAATACAAATCCCCTGGACAAGATGGTATGCACCCAAGAGTGCTCAGAGAACTGTGTAATGAACTTGCAGAGCCCTGTCCATCATCTTGAAGGCCTCCTGAAGGACTGGGGATGTGCCACAAGATTGGAGAAGAGCAAATGTTATCCCAATCTTTAAGAAAGGGAAGAAGGATGACCCGGGAAACTACAAGCCGGTCAGTCAGACTTCTATTGCTGGAAAGATATTAGAGCAGATTTTAAAGGGATCGATCTGTAAGCATCTGAAGGACCAGTTAGTGATCTGGGGAAGTCAGCATGGTTTTGTTGCCAACAGATCTTGTCAGACCAACCTGGTTTCCTTCTTTGATCATGTGACGAGCTTAGTGGATCCTGGGAACTCTGTTGGTGTGTTTTACCTGGATTTCAGTAAAGCTTTTGATAAGGTCTCCCATGACATTCTGATGGGCAAACTGGAAGACTGTGGACTGGACTATAGGACACTTAGGTGGATAGGGAACTGGTTAGAGGACCGTACCCAAAGAGTGGTGGTCAATGGCGTTTCATCAGATTGGAGGGAGGTGTCCAGCGGGGTGCCGCAGGGCTCGGTTTTGGGCCCGGTACTTTTCAATATTTTGATCAATGATAAAGGGGTAGAAGAGCTACTCATTAAATTTGCTGATGATACCAAATTGGGAGGAGTAGCAAACACTCAAGAAGATAGAGGGGAATTTCAGACAGGTGCTTTCTCCCGGTAGGGAACCGATTCTCAACCGGGTGCTGGTCTGTCATTTCAGACAGAACCCGGTTGAGAATCGGTTCCCTACCGGGATGAAGTGGCATTTCACACAGGGAAGCCTCTCTTCCAATTAGGAACCGGGAGGGAAGCGTTTTACCTGTCAACCGCTTCCGAGGAGGCTCCCGTTCCCTCTCCCGGTTCTTTTTTTTATCTGGACCACAAAAATGTCGAGCACAAATACTGGATGGGGAATAGTGTATGCGAAAGAGATCTTGGGGTAAGAGTGGACTGTAAATGAAATATGAGCAGTCAGTGTGATGTGATGGTAAAAAAGGCAAATTCAGTCTTGGGGTAAGAGTGGACTGTAAATTAAATATGAGCAGTCAGTGTGATGTGATGGTAAAAAAGGCAAATTCAGTCTTGGGTTGTATTAAAAGGGTCATAGCGTTGAAATCACCGGAGGTCATAGCCCCTCTGTATACTGCCTTGGTCAGGCTGCACCTTGAGTACTGTGTGTAGTTCTGGAGGCCTCACTTCAAAAAGGATGCAGACAGAATGGAGAACGTGCAGAGAAGAGTGACGAGCATGATTGGGGGCCTGGAGACCAAGCCCTGTGTGGAAAGGCTAAGGGCCTTGGGAATGTATAGTTTGGAGAAGAGGAGATTGAGGGGGGACATGATCGCTCTCTTTAAATATTTGAAAGGCTGTCATTTGGAGGAGGGCAAGGAGCTGTTCCAGTTGGCAGCAGAGAATAGGACCCGAAGCAATGGGTTTCAATTACATGTAGAAAGGTATCGGCTGGCTATTAGGAAAAACTTTTTCACTGTCAGAGTGGTTCAAAGGCGGAATCAGCTTCCTAGGGAGGTGGTTAGCTCCCCTTCACTGACAGCTTTCAAGAAGAGGCTGGATGAATATTTGTCAGAGATGCTTTAGGCTGGTCCTGCATTGGGCAGGGGGTTAGACTAGATGGTCTGTATGGCCCTTTCCAACTCTATGATTCTATGATTCTATCTCGATTAGTTGTTGTTGTTGCATATATTTTCCTCTCTTGTAGCATATATGAAATATATGATTGCTTTTTCCTCATGAATTAAGTAGTTAAGTTCTCAGGCCATCCAGTCCTGGAGATATTCAAGCACATGATTACCTCTGGCCTCGTATACACATACACATACACAAACATACACCATTTCCCCCCCCCATCAGAATTGCAGTTTGTGTAAGGAAGTGAGATCTGGATAGTCTTTGCTGGATCAAGGCTAGAGTTCAGCAGCAAGTGAGTTAATTTACTGGAAGGGAAAGACCAGAGGGACCTACTCAAAACTGAGCATTCTGTACTTCTGTGACTGCACCGTGTGAGCACAAAATGTTGTAAGTGGTTCAGAGTTCAGCATCCTGAGAGTCCCTGCTTGCTTTCTCTTTTCTGTTTATAGACTACAGACACAAGTTTGAAGGCATGGAGACAAAAGCTCCTGATAGAGATTGCAGACACCCTATTCAGGGACTGAAGCTGTATGTTCCTCCTTTTCCCCCAATCATTAATAAGAAATCAGGCACAATAAAGAGCAGATTTGGAAATCTACAGTATCAAGTAGCTAAATTTGACTTTTCTTGTTGCATATTATATTATCGTCAAATTTGCAGGGTTTTTTTTTAAAAAAAAATCACAAGTTTGGATCCTGTGCAGCCCCAAAGGCCCCCTAAATGCTACTTGTTGGGGACAGGGGACCTCAAAACCAGCATAAGGAGGTCTGCCATGGGAAAAGCAAATGGGCAAAACAAACAAACAAAAACCCCTTCCATTAGCAGAAATTTTAAACTGGATCCAACTAGGGTTGCCAGCCTCCAGGTGGGGCCTGGAGATATCCCGCTTTTACAACTGATCTCCAGCTGGCAGAGATCAGCTTCCCTGGAGAAAATGGCTGCTTTGAAGGGTGGGCTCTATGGCATTGTACCATGCTGAGGCCCCTCCTCTCCCCAAACCCTGCCCTCTCCTGGATCCACCCCTAAAGTCTCCAGGTATTTTCCAACCCAGAACTGGCAACCCTAGATCCAGCCCACAATAGGTAGTTCTGGATTCAATCCTTGACTTCAGTTATAATCAGGTGTCATTTCCTGCAGGACTGCACAGGAGCGGAGCTCCGGCAGTAAAAAGCCCAGGGGGCTTGCTCAGTCAGAGCAAGAAGCAGCCAGGTAAATTGCAGAGCTCCCCCCCCGGCCCCCCGGTCCAAAACAGTCCAGTGGCACCTTTAAGACCAAGTTTTATTCAGGTACAAGCTCTCCCTCCTCTGCGAGGACAGATCTGCACATCCCCCCCCCAATAGCTAGCAATCCAAAACAGTCAAGTGGAGCCTGAGCGGTGGGTGTTGCCTTCTGACACACTTCCGGTGATGTCAGAGGGTGTGGAATATGCAAATAAGTTATGCTAATGAGTTATGCTAATGTGCTCCTGCACCTCTTTTTCTACGAAATGACCCCTGGTTATAATCATGACCATGGTATCATTGTCAAAAATATAACTGAAGTCAAGGATTGAAGCTGGTGCCCTTTCTAGGGAAGTGTTAGGTCAAATTAGGCACCAGAATTTGCTAGATTTGAGACCTAAGGGTCAAGACCAGGAAAACAGTCCTTGAGGTAACAATTATAAACTTGTTTGGAGGATCAAAGCAAGAACCACGCTTATCCCAAGAACACCACTAGAAGTAAAGCAGGAAACAGAGACAGAATGATGATCCAGGACACCTTGTCAGAATGGAGGAGGGAAAACTCAGCAGTGAGAAACTGTCAACAAGGGCGTAGAATTTCCAATTTCCCGTGGCGGGTGGCTGGGGCAGGCCTCCTGGCCAAGCATGACACTCTCAGATGGGGGGGGGGAGGAGGGTGCTCTTGCTGCAGCTGCCCCCCCAGCTGTGAAGATGCCTGATGCGGCCTCCTCCCAGATCAGGCCTGCCTGCAGCCTCCGCCCGCACCGCCCCCCTTCCAGGTCTGCCAGTCCAGATGGACTCACACATTCCTGCCCAGATGCAAGGAGGGCCGCCAGGCCTGGAAACTGACTGATCGCACCTGCCCGACTGACCGCCTGCCTTCCCCGCAGCAGCCCAGCACCGGGGAGGGGGAGTGTGGCCGTGCGTGGGTCTGGAACACGCACAGTCGGCAGCCAGTGCCAAGCCTCAGGTAGGATGGTGAGATCCGCCTTGCTGCCGCTGAGGGTGAAGCGGCTTCTGGGCAAGGAGGAGGGAGGACGCCTGGCCCCATAGGATTCGGCTCTGCGCCTCTGCCTTGCGCCCCAAGACTGGCAAGGCCCAAGGGTCCTCACGCTCCCTGCCCCACCCACTGCAGAGGGTCTCCCCACACTCCATGCTGCTTGTGCCACAAGACGCCAAGAAGAGCCCCCTGGAGGCGGACCAAGCACCCAGGAAGCTGCCCCACCATTTGCGCTGGCGCCACATCATCCGCCAAGCTTTGCCATGCGGAGCTGAATGGGGCTGCAGAGTTCGGCCCTCCCCAGCAAAGGCCACCGGGCACATCCACAGGGCCTGGATGGCAAATGAAAGGAACCAGGGGGAGGGAACCCAAGGGCAGTGCCTCCCACCCCACCATTCCCAAAGCGGGGGCAGGGGGGTCCTGCAATAGAGTGGGCCGCATTTGACCGGCGGGGAGGGGAGGTCGTAAGGCAGAAGATGGAAGGCAGCTTCATATTCAAGTGTGTCACCCTGTTGGTCTGAAGCGGCGCAGCGGAACAAAGTTTGAGTCCAGTCAGGCACCTTGAAGACCAACCCAGTTTTGTTCTGGGTATAAACTGCACGTGCACAAAGGCTTATACTCAGAAGGTGCCCCTGCTGCACTCAAACAAGCTTCACATTCTCCAGCCTCAGGGATGAATCATGTCTCCCCCCCCCCCAAGAATGCAGAAAAGTATTTTTAAAAATAAAGGAAACTGTAGAACTGTGCAGAGGATGGGGATAGATGGAAAGGGAGGGAGGGGAGAGATGAAAAGAAAGCAAACAGATGGGGGCAGAAAAGTGAAAGACAAAAGGGGAAGGAAAGAAAGAAAGGACCTCCTCGCATGGCCTCCCAAGCCCCTGAAAACATCCCCCCACCCTCGCTGCCCCAGGCCATCCAGCTGCTTACCTTGCTTTCTCAGCGTGCGGGAAAACCGCAAACCACTCCACATGCAGTCCTCCAGGCTGAACTGAGGGCTGCTGGGAGCTGGGGGTGGGGCTTAGCTTCCAGAGGAAGCAAGCCCCCGCCCTGACTTCCATCCCACTCCCAGCCCACCCCAAAGTCTAAGAAAGTGGAGGGAAAAAAACCTTCCACTTTCAAAGGGGGGGGCAGCGCGTCACAGCAAAACTTTGGCTGGCACTGGGGAAAATTTCGGGAAGTGACGCACAACATAGAGCACCCACGCTGCGCTTCGGGATGGTCTCTACAAATTAGGTTGCCAGGCACCTGCCAGGCCCTTGAGTGCCGATCAGCTGGCCATCGGGACTTACCAGCAGGAAAACAAGGCCTTGTCCTGCAATGCAACATTGTGATGCTATCCTGTCTCCAGTGACAGAGGGATGCTCTGGTATTCAGCCAAAAACTTTATGGTAAAACTCACTTCTACCATAGAGTTTTTTGGTAAACCCACAAGTGCAGCTTCTATTATCTTGGAGGGTTTTAAACCCACCCCATTTCTTTTCTTTTTTTAAAAAAAAAATCTGCAGACCTCAGGTTTGTAGAGAGATCTGTCTTGTCTCTTGGTAGCTCCAGTCTCCAGCTTTAGGTATCCACAGATTTGGCCACATTGAGAACTAGATATACTGACTAGGGATGCTTGAACTCCTGTGGGTTCGAATTACTTCCTAATCACCAGGTGTGAATATGTCACTGATTTATTGATTTTATCTGAAACCATGTTTAAATCCATCTTCCAAACTGAGTGTCCCCAAAATGAATTAGTTTTTAAGTGGATTCTGCCTTTTGTTGTTCCCATTAATAAATTCTGAGTATAACTGGGAAACACAGTTTACTGCTCCCAATTTTAAGAAGGAGCTCAACATAGAGGTTACAGTTACCTGTAAAACCAAGAATGGATATGGAAGAACAAGAAGATGGGTTTCATATAGTCTCTGCAAACAGAATGGGGATGGGTTCTGAGTAGATCTACTTAAGGATGGACTGGGAGCCCAAACACACCCCTTGGGAAGATCCCACCCACAACCTCATCATCCTTGGTGGGAAGGAGACAGGACCCCAACCCTCAAACCACTAGGTCCTACTACCCAGTTAGCCTTCTCTTTCAATTTTGTACTTTTCTATACATAAATTCTAATAAACTTTTGTAATAAAAGCTGCAGACTGCAACCCTATGCATATTTTCTTAAGAACAATTCCCAAGAAAAACACGGAAATAAGTCTAACAAGAAGAGGGACCCGCGATATTCGCGAGCCTTCTCTTTCAATTTTGTACTTTTCTATACATAAATTCTAATAAACTTTTGTAATAAAAGCTGCAGACTGCAACCCTATGCATATTTTCTTAAGAACAATTCCCAAGAAAAACACGGAAATAAGTCTAACAAGAAGAGGGACCCGCGATATTCGCGGGGGGGGGGTTTTCCACAGGAGGACCCCAGGGCTGAGGAGGAAGCGGCCACAAGTAAGTCCCTCCCCAGGCTCTGGCAGCAAGGCCTGAATGGCTTCCAGCCGCTGGGCATGTCGATCCCCTCCCCCCCAGCTCCGTTCTGCCACCAATCTACTCCCTCCCCCAGCTCTGACAGTGAGGCCTGAGCGGCTTCCAGCCACAAGGCCCGTTGATCCCTTCCCCCCCCAGCTCCGCCGCTGATCTCCTCCCTCCCCCAGCTCTGGCAGCGAGGCCTGAGCAGCTTCCAGCTGCTGGGCCCGTCGATCCCCTCCCCCCCAGCTCTGCCGCCAATCTCCTTTTTTAGATTTTTCTGCACACCTGGAGACTACTCCAAGTGTGCAGGAAAATCTCCCTGCCCACCAGGTGCCCCCGATGTGCGGATTTAGATATTCACACGGAGGGGGCAACTTCGCTATTAGCTATATAGATATGGTCTCTACAAATTAGGGCTGCCAGGCACCTGCCAGGCCCTTGAGTGCCGATCAGCTGGCCATCGGGACTTACCAGCAGGAAAACAAGGCCTTGTCCTGCAATGCAACATTGTGATGCTATCCTGTCTCCAGTGACAGAGGGATGCTCTGGTATTCAGCCAAAAACTTTATGGTAAAACTCACTTCTACCATAGAGTTTTTTGCCCAAATGCTGAGCGGCCCCACATCATGGGTGATGCAATGATATTGCTTTCAGTGTGTGCCAGAAGTGATGTCACCGCTTTGCTGGTGACACAGGCCTAGGCCTAGTTCTACTGCCAGTAATTTATTTATTTATTGCTTCATTTATATCTTGCCTTTCTCCCCCACAGGGACAAGATGGAAAACTGGGCTAAAACTAATAAAATTAATTTCAATGTGGAAAAATGTAAAGTTCTGCATTTCGGTAGGAAAAATCAAATGCATAATGATAGCATGGGGAAGACTTGTCTTGGCAGTAGTATGTGCAAAAAGGATCTAGGGGGTCTTAGTAGACAGTACATTGAACATGAGTCAGCAGTGTGATGCAGTAGCTAAAAAGGCAAATGCGATTTTGGGCTGTATCAACAGAAGTATAGTGTCCAGATTACCTGAAGTGATGGTATCGCTTTACTCCGCTCTGGTTAGACCTCACCTACAGTATTGTGTTCAGTTTTGGACACCACATTTTAAGAAAGATATAGACAATCTGGAATGTGTCCAGAGGAGGGCAACAAAGATGGTGAGGGGTCTGCTATGAGGAAAGGTTGAAGCCTGGAGAGGAGACGACTGAGAGATGATATGATAACCATCTTCAAGTACTTGAAGGGCTGTCATATAGAGGATGGTGTGGAGTTGTTTTCCGTTGCCCCAGAAGGCTGGACCAGAACCAACGGGTTGAAATTAAATCAGAAGAGTTTTCAGCTAAACATTAGGAAGAACTTCCTGACAGTTAGAGTGGTTCCTCAGTGGGACAGACTTCCTTGGGAGGTGGTTGGCTCTCCTTCTTTGGAGGTTTTTCTAACAGAGGTTTTTCAAACAGGCTAGATGGCCATCTGACAGCAATGCTGATTCTGTGAACTTAGGCAGATCATGAGAGGGAGGGCAGGAAGGGTTGCCGCAGTGCTTAGTTCTTGTGGCCCTTTCTTACACACCCAGGAAAATGCTGATCACCACTTTGGGGTCAGGAAGCAATTTTTCTCCAGGCCAGTTTGGCCAGGGATCCTTTGTCATCCTTGGCCAAGGTTCCTTGTCATCTTCTGGGCATGGAACAGTGGTCACTGCGGTGTGGAGGGGGAGGTACCTGTGAATTTCCTGCATTGCGCAGGGGGTTGGACTAGATGACCCTGGAGTCCCTTCCAACTCTATGATCCTATGACCCAAAGTGTCTTCCACTATTTTCCTCTCCTACATTTTATCCTCACAACAAGCTTGTGAGGTAGGTTAGGCTGAGAGTGTGTGACTGGCCCTAGGTCACTGAGCAAGCTTCCATGGCAGAGTGGGGATTCAAACCCCACAGAGAACACATGTGGGGAAAGGTAAACAGGAAGCCCTAAATAAATAGGTTAGGCTAAACCTCCACACCCCACTGGAGCCAGTCACACTGATTAGGAACTAACCAATAAAGAAGGATGAGTGAGTCAGCCTCTGGTTGACTAATAATAGGTACTGCTGAAGGGGAGCTGCTCAGACAAGATTGCCTCTCCTTCCCAAACTGCCTTTTACTTCAAATGCTGGTTTAATTTCAAATGTTAATTTAGCCCTTCTAGGCTTGGATTAAAGGGAACTCTAGCAGAACAGCCTCAGCAGTTACAAAAGTGCTTGTTTATTTGTAGGGGGGAAAGCCATTCTTTATGTGAGAATTAGCTTAAAATTGTAGATCAAGTTTAAAATTGGACCCCCTGTTTTCTAAGCCTTAGTTGAATTTATACTGTAGCTGTAGTTTGTTTGTTTTTTCCCTTTTTTATTACAAAAGCCTGCCTACGGTTTAGCCTTATCTGTGAACTCACTATCCCTAGCTTCTGGTATTAGTACTTTAATTAATCTGTAAGTGTAATAAAGTTTAAAAGTGATATTAGAACTTAAACGAGTCCTGTGACCTCAGTTTAAATCTTTCTCCTTTGTTTGACCTTCTGTTTAACACTTCCTGTACTGCAGTAAAACTAGCCAAGAACCTGTGAGCTGATGGTCAGTTCCTATGTTGCTGGCAGTAGCAAGAAATGTTCATTTGACAGCCTTTGTTGTTGTAGCTGCCGTCAAGTCACAGGTGACTTATGGCAACCATGTAGAGTTTTCAAGGCAAGAGACATTCAGAGGTGGTTTTGCCATTGCTGTGCCTCTGTGTCACAACCCTGGTATTCCTTGGTGGGCTCCCATCCAAATACTAGCTGACCATGCTTAGCTTCCAAGATCTGCTGAGATCAGGTTAGCCAGGGCTATGCAGATCAGGGCAGCCTTGAGGCAGCTTAATACCATACGCATCAGACTTGTTTGCTGTGAATAGACAACGATGACCTAGATAGACCACTGATCGGGCTCTTTATAATGCACCATTGTGTGTGTTCATTTGTACATCTGCACTAAGCTTTTCTTTGTCTTTAAATACCTTTGTACATGCATTGTTGGGTAGTGTCCTGGATCAATAATGTGTCTGAGGAACATTGTCCATGTACATCATTCATGCTTACATATTTGCTGCAGGAAATACCATTAATTCCATAGCAAAGCTTCTCTCATCTTCACACATTTGTCCTAATACTTAGCAGTAGAAACATAAGGAGCCATATTGTCATATTTTCTTCTCAAATAATTTGCTACAGCTCCCCAAAGGAGTATTGCACACTACAGTGTACAGTTATATTATAAATTCACTGCCAATGTCTCACAGTGTGGAAGTTCTGATTTCCTGGATTGTTGATTTTTTTTTAAAAAAAATGAGCCATTTCAGTGATCAAAGGTGAAGAAAAGTATTTGACAAGCAAGCTGTGCTTGTAAACAAAGGGCCTCATTGCAATTGCACACCCACCTATCCTGTTCTCTCTTGACTGTGACCTAGCCAAGGGCTGGCAGCAAATAAATTGGTGTAGATATTCCTGGTTTTGGCTAAAGCTCCTCCTCTTACCCCATCCACAATCCATGGATATCTTGTTCTCTCTCTTGTGCCTGTACTAAATTTCTAAGAACTCTCAGTTCATTTCCTTACAACCGATGTCAACTTGCTGATTTCCAGTAGTTGCCATGCACTAGATTCGCATTTATGCTAATCCCCTTTGATTAGCCCGGGATCCTTCTGTGTTGAGGATCTGAATCAGATAATGGGAAATGTGGTAATGGATTGGATGCCTGGAGTTTTTAAAATAGGTTTCCTCTCTTCCTTTTGTTTTTAAAAGTCATTTCTTTGGTCAAAACAGAAAGATTTCATTCAAGGTAACACAAGTTTCCTACAGTTATTTTTAAGGTTCTTGCATTGTGTTGCATATTTATAAGACAAAGGTTGATAAAAATAAAAAAGAGGGCAACTAGATTCACATTTATTTTATCCTCTTTGATTATCCCTGCATCTTTCTGCAAGAATTGTGTTTCCCGTGGGCAAAAAAAAAAAAGAGTAATGAAAACCCACATAAAATGTGCACGTTTTTATTCCTTAATGAAAATACCCCTCGAGGGCTGGGTCTGGTTTTATTATCTATACAGATATGTGATAGGATGAGCTATCAATTTAAATTGACAGATTATTCTTATTTCTGTTTATTTTCATTTTCATGCCTGCTTTTACTGAGTACGAAACCAGGGTTGAGTGGAAGGTCTTCACTTCATGGCAGGCCTTTGAAATAGTTTCTGTCATTGCAAAATTGCCTGCTGATCACAGCTCTATTTTCAACTCAGTAGACCAAATAACTAAAAAAATAAAAACCAGGCCAGCTCTGCCTCCAGTCTTGTAAGATAAGTGAACTGCTCAAGCTTGCAAAGAGATCTGTTTGTGGGAGTGCTCTATTGACTTTTACTGCTGTCTTCCTTTATGCCCACTCTTTAAAATAAAATTTTAAAAACCTATGCAATGTCTTTGTCACAGCACTAATTCCTCTTTACAGTACTTCCTCTGCTTAACTGAAGTTCAAGAAGCCAGCTGTTTATGAAAAGGAAAATGCTTATTGTTGAACTCCCCTTTCCCCCTTCTTGTCAAGGTTAACCACGCTTCCTATATTGGCGCCGCCTTTTGTAATGTGTCCCTGGGCATTCTGAGCAATGAGTTTTAAGCTATAAATTGAAAGACTGTGCCCAAATATCGAGGGGGCTGACAAGGATGATGACTTCTAATCCAAAAATCTTGTTGTTATTAATTGCTTCTGTAACACTTTAAGTGTCTTTATACCAGGCATAATAGTCTCATGAGTTAGATTAGCACGGTAAATGTGATCCCTTCAGTCTGCAACCCACTGATTTATGGGGAAAGGGAATGGACTTTCCCAACACAGCAGCACTTGATTTCCTTTGTGGGTCATCTGCCATACCCAAAGACCAGGGCAATAAGAATCATTCATTTGGGGAAGTGAAGTCGGTGTGGGGGGGAGACCCTTGTGGCTACTGGCTTGGACATTGCACCCCCCCCTGCTTGCTGGGTACTAAATTGGTGGGGAGGATTTTTTAAAAAATATATGGTTTAAAAATAATCCAAACTTGGAGAGCTGCCAACTGTGATAGTTTCATAATTAATGTGTTATGATTCATGAAGCTATGCTACTTTTATGGCCCAACGCAGCACAGGGGATACAAGAAGAAATAGTAGGAAATATTTGGGGAGGGGCCTCCACTTCCCCTTAATCATTTCCTGGAGCATCTCTGCCAAAGAGCATTCAGCTGCAGCCCTTCTCCACCTGCGTTCCAGCCATACCTCTATAGTCCTGCATAGCTGTAGCCCATGGGAGTTCAGGGAGTTTAACATCAGAATATGGGCCCTCTGAGTTCCAGACACCCCCTTTGCCTTCCCCATGAATTGATGGCCAGTATTTCTGCATGGCCTGCAAAAGTCTACCCAACCTCATTTCAGGGTGCTTCACCCAAGTGGTGGTGAAGAAATGGGCTGTGACTTTGGGCTAGCCATAGCAGTCTTCATTAAGGCTCAGGTGTCAGAGCTCTCCTTGATCCCCAGGACTGCAAGTGAAACTTTATTGTAATTACTCTGCTGAATTAAACATGAGCACACAGGTGATTACGAAGCCATGAACATTTGGTTGTCACATCCCTGGGACTTCAGGTTTTTTCTTTTTGGGCTGCTTCCACTCCACAGGTGGGAAAAGGCCTCAGTGAGTAGCAGGGGGGTGGGCATGGGCACACACCTTATCGCCACTGGCAATGCCCTCCACCTCTCTCCCTTTCCCACCATAACTTGGCTCAGAAGTACCAACACAATGACAATTGTACCCATGGTGCACAGCATCTCAGCTGTGAAAGAAAAATCCTGTTGGGGGGAAGACAGTTGAAGAGCTTCCTTCTGTCATTTTGAAGGCGGGGCTTTGCTCTGCCTCCTCCCCTTTAGTGGCTGCTGACAGCCACCCTACACTTCCTCCTTTTGTGCTTCATAGTGGAGCCCCATGTGTCCTTCTTGGAAGGAGCACAGTTTTGTGTGAAAGCCTCTCTCAACAAACTCCGTAATTCTCTGAAAACTCCCCATGTGGAAGCAGTCCTTACCTGAATACAGGTAAGGAATATGGAATATAGTAGGCATTATGAATATATAAATATGTATAAGATTAGGATGGAGTTCATTTATGGATAATAATATGCATCCAGTGTGTAACAGAGATTAAGATCTGCCCTATAGTGGCTTGGAGGGAATTGGACAGAGAAGTGGTCCTGTAGACTATTCTTGTATCTGCAGGACCATCTCTCCCATTACAGTCCCCAAAGGGCCTTGTGCTCTTCCAAACAACACCTACTGGTTATCCCCAGCCCCAAAGATGTCCGTTTAGCCTCAGCTAGAGCCAGAGCCTTTTTGGCCTGGTGGAATGCCCTCCCTAGTGAGATCTGGGCCCTGCGGGATCTTATGCAGTTCTTTTTTTTTTTTTTTTTAAGGATCCTCGTAGGAAGCAAAAGAGAACGGGCCTCTGGGGCGGGGTTTTCCCCGCCTCCCGGGGGGACTTGGGATCCCTAGACGGCACAAGACAGCCAGATATTATTTCTGGATTTCTTTTTACCTTTCTATGTTCCACAAGTGTCCGT
>NW_015161480.1:216518-227016 GCF_001447785.1 Gekko japonicus | reverse complement strand
CAATTTATCGCTTGATGAGAGCCAAATTTTGTCTAATTCAGTTTGCCGATTATAAAATCCTGTTTTTTTTATCTTCCATATATCTTGATTTTAATATATTCTTTTCCCACCAAGACAACTCTATTTTATGTTTTAATAGCATCTCATCCGATTTTAGAACAGTTTGTTTTGTTAGTAAATTACCGTATGTCTCTTTGATTTTTCTTAATATTAATGACGGTTTAGCAAAAGCTTCTATGGGAGAGATCCACATTGGTATTTTATTATAGTTATTAATTTTTATTGCATTCCACACTTTTATAAGTGCACTTCTAATTATATGAGTATGAAAGTTGGAATGGATTTTATCTTTACCATACCATAGGTATGCATGCCAGCCCATTACCAGACCAAATCCCTCTAAAGCTAATAGTCCTCTAATTTTGCCCATTCCTTAATCCATTCCATTGACGCTGCATAGTAATATAATTGCCAATTAGGTAGAGCGAGTCCCCCTTTGTGTTTGGTTCCCTGAAGGTCTTTCATTTTTATGCGTGGTTTCTTAGATTGCCATATAAATTTCCCTAATATTTTGTTTAGATCTTTAAATTATTGATATTTTTATTATTGGTAAATTTTGGGCTAGAAATAAGAATCTTGGTAAGATATTCATTTTGACTGTAGCTATTCTACCTAGTAGTGAGAGATGTAACTTCTCCCAGTGATTCAGATCTCCTTTTATTTCCTTTAGCAGCTGTAAGTAGTCATTTTCATATAATGTAGATGTACTATTTGTAATCCAGATACCTAAATATTTCACTTTTTGTACTACTTCCATCTTCGTGGTCTCTTTCATCTTTTGTATCAATATTTGTGAACAATTTTTAACTAGGATCTTGGTCTTTTGAATATTAATTTTCAAGCTGGCTACTTTACCAAATTCCAAGCTATATTATTTCAAAAATGCTAACAAGCCCACCAGATGGCTCATGTACAAATTAAAAAAAGAAAGAGAAAAAAAGGTAATAACATTTTTAAAAGATGAAAAAGGGGAGGAAAAATGTAAGCAACAAGAACTAAAAGAAATAGCAGAAAAATTCTATAAAAATTTATAACAGAACCCAGATTTATTAGATAAGGAAGTACAAGCTTACCAAGAAAAGTGGGGAAAGAAAACATTTAATAAACAACAAATAATTTTACTAAATGAGCTGATAATAACATGCGAAATAATTGAAACAATAAAAAATGGGGAAAAGAGGAAATCGCCCGGGCCAGACGGTATTCCTATAGAATTCTATCAACTATTTGATGACCAAATAGTAGAACCGTTTAAAGATCTATTACAAAACATACCAAAATCAGGCAAGATACCTGCTTCATGGAATGAAGCAACTATAACATTGATACACAAACCAAATTCCAATGAAGCGGAGATCAAAAACTATAGACCGATATCTTTACTCAATGCAGACTATAAAAGTTTTGCAAAAATCTTGGCAAGTAGATTGAAAAAAGTATTAGTTCAAATAACACATAAAGATCAATCGTCTTTCTACCCAAAAGAAGAATCCAAAATAATATTAGAAACATAATTAATTTACTAGAGTACTACGAGCTTCACCCGGGGAATCCGATGACACTAATGCTTTTAGACGCTGAAAAAGCGTTTGACAACATTAATTGGAATTTCATGCTACAAAGGTTCTGGAACTGGGAGTGTGGGAAGAATTTCTTTACAATGTTACAATCAATATATAAGATGCAGATAGCAAAAATCGTAATAAATGGGGAACTCACAAATAATATACAAATACAGAAAGGTACCAGGCAGGGATGCCCATTATCGCCTTTACTATTTATTTTCACTTTAGAATCGTTAAACAATAGGATAAGGAATAATGACTTAATAAAAGGACTGAAAATAAAGGGTGAAGTATTCAAACTCCAGGCTTTTGCAGACGACCTAATCTTTGTAACAGAAGACCCAGAAAACTTGATGCAATTAATAAATGATATTCAAGAATTTGATCGTATGCAGTTCTATAGGGCCTGTACAATGGAGATGTTCCACCTATGGTCGAGGCAGGGACAATCCATCTACAGTGGCCTCCCCTGCTCTGCTTTACCTTGCTTAGCTTTGATTAGCAGCATCCATAGTCCACCATAGCTGCTCTCCTCAAAAAAAAAAAACCCCACACTTTCCTTGTCTTGTCTCAGTCTGCAGCAATATATAATCTGGAAGTCCAAGCAATTCATTCAATTGGTCAGCTGGTGCCTCTTAAGTATTAATACTGTATTGTGATTGTTTTTATGAACTGTACTCTATTTTAAATTTTTGTATGTTTAAGAATGTTGTAACCCACCCTGAGCCTGCTGTGCGGGGGAGGGCTAAAAGTGTAATGAAATAAATGAATAAATAATCAAATAAATAAATATTGATTTTAGTTGCTTAGGCTTACTGGGTGGTCTTGAGCCAATCACTCTCCTCAGTCCAACTGAATTCACAGAATTGTTGTGAGAATAAAATGGAGAAGGGGAGAAGAATGTATACCTCTCTGAGCTCGTTGGAGGAAGAGCAATACAAAAATGAACTAACAGTGTAATAGGGTTGCCATATGTTGAAAAGGAAAAAAAAGAGGACATATTTCCTGACGGACTACTTCAATCAAATGATCACTATGACAAATCTCATTTTAAATACCCCTACTATTTAAGCTGTGATAATTGCTACTAACTAGGAATATTTCTAACCTTCCAACCCCAAAAGAGGACATTTTCATCTGTTTTTTTAAAAAGAGCCCAAATGTGAAAGGATGCCAAAAAAAAGAGGACTAGTAACCCTAAGTGTTCTCTTAAACAGAATTTACATAAATGTCATTGGGTTTAGAAGGTTGTAACTCTGCTTAGGATTGCACTATAAGTCATTTGTGGATCATACTAACAATTTGGGTTCTCACTTGTCAAAACTATATAGGAGTTTTGTGAGTTAAATAAAACATGGGGGAACAGAAGAATCCATAGAAAATGGGTTTTCATGTATTCATTTGGTTTCTAGAGATGATTGCAGCATTTGCTACTAGAGAGGGCTATTATTCACACTTTTCTTTCTGAGAAGGTAAGTTCCACAATTGTGTGTATGTGTGTGGGGGTAATTTCAGTGTAATTCCTCCCCTCTAAACCATTACATGAGGACTTTTCTTTATAAGCTTATCTTGCACATAATACCTGGCACTAAGAAAACACATGTTGCCAACATCAGTGGATACTGTCCAAAACAAAGCCGCAGAATGCCAAAAATATTTACGTAGCCTGTGCTTGCCTGAAGGAATTCAAGGGGATAACAGGCACATTGGAGTATCACAAATTGATAACCAGCTAATATGAAGGTCATTTTTTTTCTTGCTGAATCAGTGGGAGGCAAAACTGGAAGAAAGTTTGAATTTTGTGGGTTTGTGTAATGTTTGGATCAGGTGTAGGATTGCCACTGGCATAAACAAAGTACTGATGATTTGAAACAAACCATGCCCTGCCTTTCCCAGTCATGGACATGATATCCTTTCTCAAGTTATAGTTTAACAGGTTCTCAACATGTCTAAAGCTTTTGAAATGCTCAGCGATTTGATATGCCACAATCTCTTTTAAAACACATCTGCCTCCTGCTGTGGTATGGCTCAAAGTTTGGGGTAAAAAACCTGTTGCCTATGAGGATCACATTGGAGTATGACAGCACACTGAGAACTGGAATTGTGGCTTTAGGATCACCTCATATCTGTAGTGTATGACATGAAAAAAACAACAAGAGGTATTTTTAAAAGGTTGACATACGTGTAACTTTAACTAGCTGCCTATTTTAGGAGCAAGACAATAAAGTTCAAAAGAGAACAAGGAGTCTAAAAGCCAAAGATATTTTTTCCTTTCTGCTCTTATGTAGTGTTTTTGTTTTACTTCCTGAGTTGCAGCAGCTGAAATAATTTTTTATTGTTATATTCTCGCTGGTCACAGACATAGAAATATGTTTTCTTTGGCTTGGCCCTTTAAAAGCCCACCTGATGAGAAAACGGAACTGGTTGTCTAAGAGGCATTTGAGGTTGTGTGAGTGTGAATTGATTTCAAGTTTAGGGGAGGGAAAGCCTCCCATGACATAAATATGAACTGCACTGAGTCTGAAGCAGATTTCCGGCAAGGAAAAAGAGTCTGCATATCATGAAGTTCTTGGGAGTGTAAAGCTTACTTTATTAAATCCTTCTTAAAGTGCCTTCTCAGTCCAATTACTTAGGGAATTGAGTCATAATGGTTTTTAATTTGATCCTAATCAGCACTTAGATTTACATTTTTCAAATGAATGCACCAAGCTTCTGCTCTGGCTAGGGTGTGGTTAATCTAATGCCAAACAATTCAGAGAAGTGCAAGCTGTTGCTGGAAAAGGTGTTGACTTCTCCCTGAATTCAGCACAGATTTTTGTCTTGGAAGGAATAGAAACTTGCCTCCTCCAGCCCCTCATGACTGTAATTGTGAGGTTTGCCCAGGAAACTTCCTTGCCTAAAAGCTACCCTTCTTGATCTGGCAGCTGTGTAGCTGAAGGCCTCCAAATAAGAATCAAGTCACCGAACTGCCATTTCTCTCTTCATCTGACTATAATCCTATCCTTGCAATCCTATCCTTCAGAGTCCATTGAAGTATGGTGGAACTGTACTTGGGATGATACTATAAATCCAGCTGCTAAGACTAGCATGCTCTGTGGCCCAAAACCCATTTCAAGAACAAAATTTGGCCAAGGTGCATGACTGTCCATTCGCTCACTTGTCCGCATGATTGCATTGCACAGTCTTTATTACTCCCACCCAACATGGTAAGAGGTAAAATTTCCCAAAAAACTGCTTGAAAAAAATCTAGTCACAAATATTTGTGTCTTTACTAACACAAAATCTCTATAATATGAAGTGTGCATAAACCTAGCTTTTCTTTCTTTTTCACATTAGTGAATAAAAATTGCAGAAGTAACACCCCAGTCTGTAGTCATGACTTAAAGAAACTATGAGTAACTTTCCATTCAGTGCACATGCTATTGTTTTGTTTGAAGAAAGCATGACTGTTGCATTGGATAAACTTTTGGTTTCTTCCATAGAAAGAAAGGCTAAAACATTTGGGACTTTTTAGTTTAAAGGTAACAAAGGGGAGACATGGTTTATAAAGTTGTGAATAGCATGGAAAAAGTGGGGCCCCGGACACACGGGAGATTTTGGCCCGGGAGAGGGACGGATCGGTGGCGCAGCAAACGGGCGCGAGCACACAGCAACATCCGGGAATCGGCTCACACCCATCCCCAATCCATCCCTTCAGGCCAATAACGTGCTGTAAAAAAGAACCACCCCCAGAGGAGGACTTACTTGGGACGCCGCATCAAGCGCGGCCGTGGGATCGCCAGCGCACTCTTTGTTCGTAGCAATCCCAGTTCCCGGCCGAACCGCGCATGCTCACACATGCGCAGTTTGGTTGCCTCGCTTTCCTGTCAGTGGCTTCCCCCCAGCATCTGATCGTGCCGGGGAGGAAGTGCGCGGTGGCTCAGGGGATCTATGTGATCCCGCCACCGCGTCTCTCTTTTGGTGCGACTTTAAAAAGCCGCACTTTGCCCATGTTCCCCCACACACACACACACCGTGTGGCAGGGGCCTCTGTTGAGAGAAACTCCCTACCTTTTTGGGTTACCCAATGAAAATGATTAGCCAATCCCAATATACCTCACCAAGCTTCAATAAACAAAGGACAGTATAACAGTGCATGTGAGATGGGTTCTGTTGCTTCAGATGCACAAGAACAATTCCTTTCAATCCAGGGAATACCTTTAAGCCTTCCAGTATATTTGGCTGTTGGGAGCAAATTACATCCTGCCAAAAAAATTAAATGTCTATGTTTGGGATTTTTTTTATAGTAACCAAATAATTAGCGACTGTAAATGAAGTTGAAGGGATATGGCCATATTAGAAAGGAGAACACTACCTGTATAAATCAGTATATTATCCAGACCAATGATGTGATAAAATTTATTTTGTTATTGTTTGCAATAGGTGATCAGAATAGTAATTAGATTATCATCTAACAAAAATTGCAGTTCACACAATTTGTCAAAGAAGGCAAATAGCACTTGATAAAAATCTTGCCTCATTAGATGTATCCGTTGACTTGGGGGTTCTAATAAGAATATTTTTAAATACCATGTGATTGATTATAAGGAGCACAGTCCAATTTCTAATCTAATTACTGAGTTGGAGACACAATTGGGAATTCCCAAGATGGTTCAGGAGATAATAGTTTGCAGCCTCTCAAGATCTTTAGCAATTACATGCTGCTGTAATGGTGCCCCATATAGGGTTGCAGGGTAGAGCTTAGAATTGCGTAATTTGAGCAATGCTGGAAAAGACTGTCCACCTTTTATAGAATAAAATTTCTTCAAGGATATGGACAAAAGCTGAAAGCTACTTATGATATGCTTTAGATGACTTTTCCATGTCATTAGAGTGTCAAAATGGATGCCCAGATATTTGTAAAAATGATTTTGTTCAAACTCCATTCCTTGCAACGTCCAAGGATGCCCTGTCTTCCTAGGGTCTCCAAACAGCAGTATTCTAGATTTATTTTGACTTGTGCTAAGTTGCTCCATTTCACAATAATTGATTGATTCGGTTTCTTAAACCCAGCCTAGTCGATGATAGTAGTAAGACATTTTCAACATAAATCATTATGTTAATTTGATGCCCCTCTAGCAATGGAGCCATTACATTCGCTTTTGACAAAATGGGACTCAGATAATTTAAGTAGCGTGCAAAAAGTGTTGGAGCCAAAATGCAACCCTGCCATACTCCTTTTACCACAGGTATACGATCTGTTAAAAGAGCTTTCTTCAACCATCTGACATGTAGCATTCTGCTAGTGTACAGTAACTGAATTAAATACAACAAAACGCTGGCTCCTTGGGTGGAGACAGGGGCCATTTCGTAGAAAAAGAGGTGCAGGAGCTCATTAGCATGACTTATTTGCATATGCCACGCCCCCTGACATCACCAAAAGTGTGTCAGAAGGCAACACCCACCGCTCAGGCTCCACTGGACTGTTTTGAATTGCTAGCTATTGGGGGGGTGGGGGAGAACTTGCAGATCTGTCCTCGCAGAGGAGGGGGAGCTTGTACCTGAATAAAACTTGGTCTTAAAGGTGCCACTGGACTGTTTTGAACTGGGGGGAGCTCTGCAACTTACCTGGCTGCTTCTTGTTCTGACTGAGGGCTGCTGGGAGCAGAGAGTGGGGCTTGTTGCATGTGCCCGCCCCCTGGGCTCTTTACTGCTGGAGCTCCGCTCCTGTGACTCATGCAGGAAATGACCCCTGGGTGGAGATATAAGTAAAGTTAGCTATCTGATTGGATGATATTAATTCCTGGAGGCCATTTAAAATTTCCAACTAAATTTTGCTGTTAAATTCAGCAAATAGGTCCCAGAAATTTTGATGCCCCTACAGAAAGATATCCAAGCCCTCTCTAAACTTAGATTTCAGAAAATCTGCATTGCTAGCACTGAGTTTTGTGTTCATATCACCCATGAGAATAATCTCTGCTGTTGGATATCGGATAACAAATTTCCAATATATTTTTCAAAAGCTAACCAGGACTATGTAATAAGAACTAAAGCTTTTAAGCAAGGAACATATACATTAACTATCAAAAAAATGTCACCTTAACTAAGAGAATTGTTGCACTATCATAAAAATCTGTTTGAATTATATTTAAATTCTTTCTCACCCAGGTTACAAGGCCACCCTTTGGGCATCCTCAATTAGTCACGCTACAAGTGGCTTGTAGATTAAAAGATTCAAAACCATCTAGTTTAATAGGGGGGTTAGCCTAAGTCTCTTGTAAACAAATGATGTGGAAATCCTTCAACATTTCTATCACTTCCCAATCCCCTTGTTTACTGTGCCAACCATGAATATTCCATGACAGTAATTTAATCATATTGTTCCATAAGGGGAGATGTCATTGTTCACAAGTAATCCTATTTGCATCTGGATCGATAATAGCAACATTGGGTCTATGAACAGCAGGCTTAGACAAAATAATGTCCCCTTCCAAAGATAAGTGGGAACCAGTTGACGATAGCTTTCCTTTACTTGGTTGCTTATGAATTATTAGGGAAGATTGCGATTAGTTTGGGCTCACTTGCTACAGGAACAGCTAGTATGTTACTTTGCTCTTGTGGTATTGCTGTCTTTTGCAAGTGGTATCTAAGATCAATCAAGTCCATGGTCTCAACCACCTCTTGCGATTCTGAGTTCAGAGCAATTGTGTTATGCTCCACAGATGTAGTAAGGTCATATTCATCAGCTGAATTTCACCTTTAACTTTTCAAATCTTATAAGCATATCTTTCTGCTCTGCTCCAGGAAGAAGTCTAAAAGATTCACCCAGCATTTCTTAATCTGGATCTTCCTTAGAACCAACAAGGGCGAGCTGTCTTGGGCTCATTGCCCTTTTGCACAAAAAATCTGCTGATCTCGCTTCTCTCATCCCTGTCCCCCCCTATAGATTAGGGGAATGACATTTTGATTCCTAAAAACCCTAGCAGGGTAAATACCAAAGTCAGACCAACATTAAAACCCTATGTATTAAAAGATTCAGAATGACAGAAGTTCTAAAATTAAGCATAACACTCCAAGTTCTAAAAGTTTTCCTTAAAACTATATGATCCATCAGATTAATTCTGTACATAGGTAGCTGTAGTAACTTGGTCATATGAGACTTAGGGTGCGATCAGACAAGCACTTTGATCTGTTGTCATTGCTCCTCCCAAATGGATTTAAAGTGCCCGATCAGACAGCAACATCTGGTTCCCATCCTGTAGCTGTCAGTCCCAGTACTCACCCCCAATTTACCCGACACCACAAAAAATCCAGTATTTTGGGATCCTACCAGTCTCACAACAGTTCTGTGGGTGTCTCATCACTCTCTTGAGGGGTAAAGCCTTTTGGGACATCTGATCTTTCACTTCCTGTTTTGTTGCCATTTCTTTTTTAGCCTTTAGTGATGAGCACATAAGTGGTTATGAATCCCAGGCTCATTTAAAAACACTTATGCGAGCCCAGAAGTGAGCAGGCAAGGATGGGCAGGATGGTGGATGGGGAGGCACAGCTTCTGGCAGGGCTTAGGCTGTGCCCAATGATGATGTTTCCAGAAAAGGGCCTAGCACCAGGCTCAACAAGCCTGGTAGGCAAAGCGGCCAGTCCTGCTCAGGTTCAATGGTGGGGTGGGCAGGACGACAAAGAGAGGCAAAGCAGACATTTAGGACTGGAGTGGGAGGCCAGTATGAAGGCAGTGGCGGGCTTGATGCAGTGGAGGAGCTGCTGGTGGCCTTGGTGATCAGTGTGACATCTGATCATGACTCACCAGTACAAAAATACCCGGACCAATTAGAGGCATGGCCAGACCGCACCAAGCCACCTGTCTGATCACAGCCTTAATCTGGTACCTACATCTCCAGGGTGGAAATATACCTCTATAAGGGGGGATTAGTAGGTTGACCTGAGAGCCAACATGGTGTAGTGGTTAAGTGCAATGGGCTCTAATTTGGAGAAGTGGGTTCAATTCCATATTCCTCCACATGAAGCCAGCTGGGTGACCTTAGGTCAATCACAGATCTTTCAGAGCTCTCTCAGCCCAAAAAATAAGTCTAGCTCACTACCAGAGCTAGAACATCAGGCTGCCAGACAATCTTAGGATCTCCTGGGTACTCTTCAAGGGCCAATGGGAGAGCCTGGAATCATGAATAAATTACTAAGCGTTTTTTATATGTATATATAAGACTAGGAATAAGGCTCATTGTGGAAATAAATACAATGAGCAGTAGAAAGAGGCTCTGGGAGAGTACCAAGGCTGTGGGCACTCAGCATCAATTTGGCATGGCAACCTCAGCAGGGTATAAGGACACAAAGACCACCATTTTCTCCAGGGGAACGGATCAATGCCATCTGGAGAGCAGTTGTGATTCTGAGTGATCTCCAGCCCCCACCTGGAGATTTGCAACAGTGGTTCCCCATGAGGGAATGGCTGGTTTGGAGAGCAGAGTCTATGGCATTGTACCTGTCTGAGGCCCCACTCCTCAAACCTCACCCTCTCCAGGCTCCATCTCTCAAAGCTCCAGGATCTTCCCATTTGGAGTTGGCAACCCTATCTACGTCCCAGCCAAGCATCAACCTACCTTCATTTCCCCCTCATTGTTCAGTTTTCCATCTCCTCCCCACACCTGCAGCCTCTACCATGCTCTGAAGCTCTGACTGCTACGTCACATTGGTTGTCACAGGAGTGGGGGCATCTCAGCAGGGTATAAGGACACAGAGTCCACAATTTTCTCCAGTGGAATGGATCAATGCCATCTGGAGACCATTTGTAATTCTGAGTGATCTCCAGCCCTCACCTGGAGATTGGCAACAGTGGTTCCCCATTACGGAATGGCTGGTTTGGAGGGCAGAGTCTATGG
>NW_015161480.1:209463-216281 GCF_001447785.1 Gekko japonicus | reverse complement strand
TCAAATATCTAGGAATTTTCCACCTGGAGTTGGCAACCCTATCTTCCCAGCCAAGCATCAATCTACCTTCATTTCCCCCTCACTGTTCAGCTTTCCATCTCCCCCCCACCTGCAGCCTCTACCTGGAGTTGGAAACCCTATCTCCTTCCCAGCCAAGCATCAACATACCTTCATTTCCCCCTCACTGTTCAGCTTTCCATCTCCCCCCTCGCAGCCTCTACAGTGCTCTGAAGCCTTGGCTGTCATGGGGGGAGAGGCCTGTCAGCTGGGTAGAAGGACACAATGAGTTTTCTCCCAAAGGCCAAAATAGGAGTGGAAAGGGCCTTTTACTGACAGAAACCAAGCTTGGTTGACCAGCAGCAGGCACTGAGGGGAAAGTAGGCTTCCCAGCTCTGAGTAGGGAAATACCTGGAGATTTGGGGGGTGGATCCTGTGGAGGGCAGCATTTGGGGGGGGGCAGAAGGACTCCGCAGGAATTTCCAAACCTGGAGCTGGCAACCATACTCAGGACTGGGCCCAATGAGTTCCTCACAGAGGCGTAGAAAGGGTTTTGTTCCTTTGTCTATTTACTGGCAGAACCAAGCTTGGTTGCCTACCAACAGCCACTGAGGGTGAAGTTAGAATGCTTTGGCTGGTGGCCTCTATGGCATTCTATTCAGCTGAAGCCTCCCCTCTCCCCTCCCCAAACTCTGGCTTCCTTAAACTGGCTTCCTTACCTGGAGCTGGCAACCCTTTGAGTTCCTCACAACAGCCAATGAGGGAAACCTTTGTCCCAGACAGGAGCTAAGCAAGAGAACTGTGTTTGTCGGGAGACAGAGTGCTTCTGACACAGAGCACAGTGGCTGAAAGGGGAGTGGGCGGGGAAGAGTAGCACACCCGGCCAATGGCATGCCAGTAGTCTTGACTGGCAGCCGACGGGCCAGTGGCTGAGGGAGCGCATGCAATCTCGCCACCCCATAGGACAGAAGCTACCATCATTCAGCAATTATATATAAGAGAGATTATTTGTAGGTTGACCTTATACAGGCTTAATACTTATAGTCCTTGATGAAATGAAATACCAGTTTTGATTCTCAGCCTGGGGAAGATTCTTTCTTTGGTACCCCATTGTGCCTCCAGCTGTTCTCCATTTTATATTAGTTCCCATCTCATGAGTTTTTAAAATTCCCACTCTGAATGACATTTCCCCCAAATCTCCTCCCATTTCACATAAATCTTGCTCACAATATCTGCAATTAGCAGGGTCTGAGAAGCTAAGTAGGCTAAGATATTATTCTCTTGTCCAGAAGAAATTTCATTTCCACCCTGATTATCCAGATGTTGCACCTCTTGAAGAGAATAATTTAAAAGGCTTGACATCTTGTATCTGTTCTTGGCAAGAATGTCATGCAATGGAGGATTAACTCTTGAGAGGTAACTATCCAGTCTTAATTGTTTAGGGGAAGGTAGCTTGTAAATCAGAGTATTCCTTAATCTCTTCTTTGACAGAGATGCACCTGGTGTCCACAGAGATGCACCTGGTGTCAGTGCTTCTCAGTGTTAACAACCAACAGCTGAGCACTCAAAGATAGGAAACTAAAGTGCAAAGAGGTTCAGAGTTTCCTTCATAAGTGGAGATCTTTAGTTGTTTCACTCTCTCACTCTTTAGTCCCACAGCTGACTTATCATGAACAGTTAAGGAGTGTAGCCATTATTGCTCCTAATTTGCCTTGTTTTAAAAGAAACTCCAGTTAGCTGCTTTTGGCGTCAGGAGTCAGGATTCCCAGAGTTCAAAGCAATTATCAACAGCAGAGGCAATAATTCACTCCAAACACTCCAAACCATTTATTGTAGCCAAAGAGGCAGTCTGAAGCCGTCTGTAAACTGGATGAACAGTTATTCACTAACATAGGAAAAAATAAAATTGTTGTTACAAGTTGTGGTGATTGTTAGATGCCTTTGGAATGTATGGTGGATGGGGTATCATTTCTGATAGCTAAATGGAACCACCATGTTCAGAGACTGAATACCAGATGCTTAGAGTCATCCTTGTGGTCTTCATGCTGCTTGTAGGACACTCTGAAACATCTGGTGAGCCACAGCTGGAAACAGGCTATTGGAGTAGACAAACCTGTAGTGTGATCTAGCAAAGCCATCCCTATCAAATAGTGGGACATTCTGTGATTTCTAAAATGTTCCTCGAAGTTTTAAATGCTTTGCACAATTGGGTATCTTTCTAGATGACTTTGACGTTTTCAAATCAATTAATTTCTCTATGCCCATTAAATACTTTAAGATCCTAAAATCATCCAGGTTTGGGAAAACAGTATAATTTAAGTAGCTTTCACTCTGTGTGCAAGTAGGATCTTAACAATATCCATGACCATGAACATTCCTTGCTCAGTTTATCTTAAAGCAAAAAAGAAGATATTCTGCAGATTCCTTTTACAAGCTTCTTGCATTTTTATGAGCATTCCCAAGGGGATGATAAGTATTCTATACTAATTTTCCATGTTGCAATAGATGTTCTGTGAATATCTGAGGAATGTGAGAAGGTGAGCTATCAGTGTAAATTTGTCTTAAAGCCTTGGCTTTTATCAGGCAGTAGAACTATATATTACCGTCAATATGGGGATCAACAATCTGTTACTGTGGGTGGTCCATACATGTGTGTGTTAGGCACATGTGCATGAGCCCAGCTTCTCATGCTGGACTCAGAATTGCATGAGTAGCAAGCAGAAGAGAGCAACCTGTGCTGCCTTCTGTTCCTGTCCTGGCAGAATCAACTGACTTAGCTTTTAACACATGGCTGGACCATGCTCCAAAACACCACATCTCATTTTAAGGATCTTTTGGACAAAGCAGTGAGGCTGCAATGAAGGTTGGAGTGGAGATGGATTTGGGAATTTAGCATAATTATCAGATGAAGTTTGAAAGAAACCAAAGTACAAGCGTACAGAGTAACTGTCAAGTATGTTGCAATATAAAAACATTAAAGGAGCCCATCTTTACCCAGTCTGAGCATTGACTTAATATTTGCTCACTCTGTTCATTGTGAACCTTAAATTACAGAGGGCTGAAGAGGGGGAGAAAAAAGAATGGACATCAGGAAGAGCAGAGGGGAGATACAACCTATTCTTCTCTATATTGGGATATCATCTGGGGTGATTTGTGAATGGCGTCTGATGATCCGAGTGGACCTCAGATCTACACAAAGCCAAAGGTTAGGAGTTTCAGGAGGGAGTTGTTTGGTAAGGATACCAAGAAGAAAGCAGGGCAATAGATCCAAAGGAAGTCCAGGGGGCAGAGAACTTGGAGAAGAACTGAGGGAGACCCAGCAAGCTTCGGCCCTCATGGCACAATGTCTATGCCAAGCATGGGCTGGAACACTGAAGGGCAGCTCTTGTTGTAGGGTCTAGAGGGAAGGAAGGAGGAAAGGCTCAAGGCATGCCCCCTCTGGGAGGGGTCATCTCTTGGTGCAGTCTGCTTCAGTTACAGGTTTTTTTCAGACTAGACCAAGATAAAAGAACAGGGTATTTGCTCTTTGGTTGAATCAAAACTTTTTAGTATGATAGCTATAGAGCTTTACTGTGCCTGACTTAGTCATTTCTGTAGATTTGCCCTTTTGTGTTAATTTTCACCTTTCCGTGGCTGAACTAGCTGGCCATTATATTCCATAATAAAAGTTCAATCATATGGTCTACTCCTGCTTTTCTTTTAGCCAATCTAACCTTACACATATACCCTCCAGAAGAGGCTTGCCTAAATCTTTTGGTAAATGCTTTTTTTTAGACAAGGAAGGGCATGGTTTCTCTGAGACAGCAGGACGAGTGAGTTGGTTGTGGACTGAAGAAAGGTAGACATTTGGGTTAAGGTAGACTGGTCACTGCCTGTAAAAATAGCACTCCAATGTTACATTCCTCTCCTCCCCCTACCACCTTCAGTGTGTAGGAATGTCCCTCTGTGTCTCAATATTATCACATTGCACATTTTTCTGCTTATTATTGGCTGCCATTCATGGGGCAGGGAAATGTTTCTGTCTTTAAGAATGCTTTGCTTTTCAGCCCTCAAAGCAGGTACCAAGAGAATGCAATACTATATAAAAATAAAATAGAATTTAAGACTAAAACATATCTACATTAAAAAGTTATAATGCATGTCTCCATGGAGAAGAGTAACAAGGCTCATTACGTGTGTCTAACAAACTTTACAGGGCTGTTCTGAGGATATGGAGGCAAGAGACCTACGTATGTCTTCCTGTGGTCTTTCGAAAAAGGGTAGAATTGATGGCCAGTTCTGTATGTTGATCACATGTTTTGTGAAGCCAGCATTTTAAAGCTTGAACAGTGTATAGAAAGTTATATTCAAGTTGGACAAATAGTAGATTTGGGGTAGAGATGTAAGGCTGTTTCAAAGCACTGTAGGGTACTCACCTTTTTATGTTTGTGCCTAACGGCTTTATAACAGATAATAATTCAACAGGTTCAGCATGGAAGTATATAGAAGCTGTACAGGTTTTGAGTGTGTAAAGTTCCAGCCAACAAATGGTGACCTTGTAGGGTTTCAAAGCAATAAAAGTTCAGAGGTGGTTTGCCATCCAAATACTGACCAGGACCAACTCTGCTTAGTTTTCAAGATCTAATGAAATCCAGCCTAGCCTGGGCTGTCCAGGTCAAGGATGCAGGCTTTACACAAAACAAATGCTTGAGAAGGAAATAGTTAGACCTCTTGGCTATGGTCTTGCAAAAATTCTTGAGGAAGCCCATTAAGTTATTCAAATTTATGGACACCCTCTGCAGAAAATTGCTTTGAGATTTTAGTCTAAGTGCCCTCTAACAATTTTGTTCATGCTAACTTTCCATCCCAGTTCTGTGCTGATCAACTAAAAGGAGTTCTGGCTTTATGGAATTTTAATAAATTCTTGTTATTCAGAACTCTGTGTTCAAATAAATTGTGAAAATAAGCTGTTTCTTAGATCCAGGGCATAGTTTGTGACCCAACAGTATCTTTTTTGTAAATTTTCCATTCAAGATGATCACAGTACTTTTAGAAGTCTCTTTATGTGCTGTGAAACTGGAACCTACTGTTGTCACTGGCTGACCTTTGTGTACAAGTACATGGGAACTTTGCTGAAATGCTTTACATGGTCAAGAAGGATGAGGGAGTCTTCTTCCTGCTTCTGCTATCAAATATCTGTATACTGGCAGCTTGTTCATAGGGCCTAACTACATGTTACATGACCATATGTGTAACAAAACCTCAGTAGCCGGTTTCCCCGGGGGGGGGGGTGGCTTCTGGAGGGAAGTTTTGAGTAGCTGTGGCAGGGTGTGTGTGCTTAATTCATTCTCTGCTGTGCTCCAGAATCCTCTCCCCGAATGCCTTCTCCCAAGGAAAATCAGCCCTCAAGGTTCCATTAAATGTCCATAAGTGTCAGTGTGTAATTCTGCCCTTAGCTGTGTGGAACTTCTTCATGTAAACTCACAGGTAAACATGGATAGGATGTTTTCTGGATTCTGCACAGGGTGGTTTTCCAGTTTCCTTGCTGTGCTCCCAAGTTCAGCTAAGTTAGGCTGAGTTCAGACTGGCAGTTTGGCCTGATATAGGCACGTTTCAGAAATGTTTCACAAATGGATTAAAGGGGCCGTTCACACAGGCACACCTGTCTGGCTTCCCCAGCCATACTCAACCTGTCTCGTAACGCTTCCCTCCCAAGTTTTAAAGATACCAGGTGAAAGTGGTATCAAACCCTGGAAAGCACGATTATCCTGTGTCCATCCCGCACCAACAAAGTGTGAACACCAAAAGCCGCAATTTTCTTGTGCGCATAAGCGCATATCTCCAGATTACCAAAAAGAAAGCTGCACCTTACAGCCGTGCCTCCACCAGGGGCGGGCCAACAGTGTGAACGCTCCCTTGTGGCTCCTCCCCGGTATGCTCCTGTATCAGTCAGTGCAGTGTGACCGGGAAAACCCGGAACAGTTTGTTCCGGGTCTTTTTTGCCACAACTCCCTCCCGCTTCAAACTGCCAGTCTGAACTCAGCCTTACAGTCTCAGATGAATAAGACTTTTGGAATGGGCATTTCCTCTTCATTCCTGATTGATTGTGCAATCTGCTTATACCAGTAAGAATTAGGATTTATTGCTCAAAGCACAACCACCAAATAGTTTGCCCTGAATTGTATGATATCCAGCCTCTTGGCGAGCTGTCCTAGGCTAAAGGAAGTGCCACTAGTAGTAAGACAAAGGTTTTATTCGAAATCCCAAGGAAGGATGTTCTCATCAGTTAATTGAACTATATTAAATAATGTTTATGCTATATTCATAAACATGCTGTATTCATAAACATAGTACAGGTGTAGTTGCCCTCATCCAAGAAGGAAGATCCTCATGCATGTTTAAGCAGTGTGAAAGCTGGTGTGCATCTGCATGCACATTCTTGACCACATCACCATGCTCCTGTCGATCTCTTTGAACTACTTGGAGTCATCTTTTGGTCTGCATAAGGAAGAGCAGCCCCCATGCAGAACCATCAGCCCTTAGGTGGGACTTGTTGGCCATGACTAAGGCTGTATTGAGGCAAAGGTTCTGTACCACCTGTAGTTATTCCTACAGAAGCCCCTTTGAAATGAAGCACCATTCTTCCCCATTCAGTTCAGTGGGGTCTTCCCTTGTTGCAAAGTCTTATTTGAACAGAAAATAACAATTGGTTTCATCCTTTTTTTGTCTGATGCATTTATAAGATTAGAGCCCACAATGGCTCACAACATTTAGAATCCTTCACAGAGGTACCATATAGTTGGGCTCTCTCTCTTGCCCCCTACCCCAGCCCTTGGCAGTTG
>NW_015161480.1:203934-209411 GCF_001447785.1 Gekko japonicus | reverse complement strand
CAGTGCCTGGCTGATAGTAAAAATGCCAACCCACAGAAGCAGCCCTTCCATTGATCCTTAGAATCTGGCATACTTCATGGGTTCTGCCACGGCACGCAATGAATCTTTGAGCAATCCTACTGGACATCTAACAATAAAGGATTCATGGAGGAAGGCTACATGCCGCTGGAATGTATTTGTTTAAATATAGCTGGGCTGCTCCAATTAAGAGTCTTTGTTGACATTTTTTGTAAAGTCTGCCACAATAAGATAACAAGGAATTCTTTAAAGCAACATTGTAGGATGGGTCCTGCATTAAACAATATTCAACATTTTGTTTCATTATTAAGTTAAAAAAAACCCCTCAGCTTATAACCATTAAATTTTTCTTACTGCTCTAAAAGGTTGCCTAGAACAGGCTACAGCCAGATATGCTGCACTCTGTGGTCACTAATGGCTATGAGGCCCCCAAGCCTGCAATATGAGGATAATAATACTGGCCTAACTTGAAGTGTTGTTATAATGAGTGCAGAGATGATATTTGAAAAACTCTGTGCAGGTTCAAAGTGGGAGCTGAATCCTGAGTGTTATTACGTACTATTTTAACTAATGGCTCATGGAAATGTTTAAAAAGGGCAAAGATATTTTGTCATAGGAATAAACGATTTGGAAAAATGAACATAAAAATGCTACTTGTGCACCTTTGCGGTTTGCATTTGCAACCATCCCCAAAGGCGGAAGTGAGGCAGTTTGTAGCAGAGGTTTGTTGTTGTTCAGTCCCTTCTGTAGTTTGCATTTAATGTGGTCTACGAAGTCCAGTGTCTCTGTGTAATTTCAATCAGAAGCAGGAAATGTTTATTCAAGCCCTGATGGGTGGGACAGTTGCAGATTTCAGTAATTTTAAACAAACTGTTAGAGCATCCTGTTTAAATAAAGTTAAGTAATCACAAGTTTTATACTGGCTGGGAAAGAATTTCATACCCCCATAAATTTGCATAAAATATTGTCTTACAAAGCCCTCCAAAAGTTATGATAGTATATTCAACCTCCTTCTTGACCGTGACTTTCATTTAACAAAGTGCTATCATGTAAGTGGCATACATTTCAAACTGAAGACTCCGGCGACAAGTGCCCTGTTCTTTGTACCACTGTTGTAGGCCTGCTGCCTACACTTCAGCACCACCACTACTGATAGCCAAAGGCTAGTACTGCAGCTACCAGTTCAACAGAGGTCAGGTGATAGACGGGACCAACAGAATTCTGAACCGTTGTTGGATAAAGCTTCTGACTCAGGTCTGCCTCAAAAGTCTGAGCCACTTGTGGCTTAGGTACAGAATAGATTTTCTTTTCAATAGCTACTTGCCTTCAGATTGCCAGCTGTGATGTAGCCATCTTTACTCTTGCACTCTTATGTTTATGGATTGGCTTGAGGGCCCCATGATAATAGCGGCCTGTAGTGCTGCAGCTAAGAGCTGCGGTGGCTCAAGTGGTTAAGACGCTGAACTGCAGGCTGTGGAAGGTCAGTAGTTCAGCAGTTCGAGACCTGGGTGCCGCATGATGGAGTGAGCTCCTGTCTCTAGTTCCAGCTCCTGCCAACCTAGCAGTTCGAAAGCAAGAAATTGCAAGTAGATAAATAGGTACCACTTCTGTGGGAAGGTAACAGCGTTCCGTGGGCCTTGGTGTTTAGTCATGCCGGCCACATGACCACGGGAACGTCTTTGGACAGCGCTGGCTGTTCGGCTTTGAAACGGAGATGAGCACCGCAACCCTAGAGTCCGACTCGACTGGCTTTCGAGCAAGGAAACCTTTACCTTTACCTTTTTAGTGCTGCAGCTAGAGTGCAGTACAACATGTGGGTCTGAGTTCTAAGGTTGCAATGCTGTCCCAAAGGCACTCGCTCCTGAGGTATTCCATTGGGCTTATTGTGGAGCAGACAATGTGAGGACTACGACCTCCTAGGGCTTTCATTCTTAAAGGTTTCAAAAATGCTTTCATTTTCTAAACAATTGTAATACATTTAAGTCTTTGGAAGAATAATGTAACTTTCTGGAATAGTTTCTAAGAGGAGGAAAAATCTTTTGACACAGTGAACTTAGTTTAAGGACCTGCTGGAATCAGGAAAGGCTTTTCACACCCATTTATATGAGAAACATAAAACAAGGGGAAAATGCTACTTGGAGAATGCTGATAAGTCTTATCAACTGTGACTTCTAGTTATTGAGGGGTGTGTGTATGATGCCTTTCCTGATTTGGGGGCTTTGAACCGTGCACAAGGGGAACTCCTCAAGTCTAGAGCTGGTGGTGACAATGCTGCCTGCCTGACACACAGCACGGACACACGTCTAGGGCTTGGAAGGGGAAAACATTGCGTGATTTATTTCTGCTTTGTAATATTTCAGCTAATTGAGCTGTCTTCAGCTGCCCTACAGAACGCCCAGCTGTAATGTTTCTCAGAGGATGAAATTGTCCTCCGTGTTTCTAGCAATAACCACACATGCCCTCTTGCTCTCTGTTTTCGTCACACTGCAATCTAATACAATCTAATTAAATTATAAGTGGGAAAACAAACACAAGAAAAGATGAAGTTTTATCAAAATCCAGGAGAAAACACACACACACACACACTGTATATAATTTTAAAGCAGATAGACAATAAACATTTCTCAGGCTGAAAACAATGCATCAAAGGCATTACCTTTTGTCTGGAATTTACATTAAGTTTCATTCCCTATTGATGCTATCTTACCAACTGTAAACAATGAACAGTTAGCGGACAGTCCTGGACCAAAACAAAACTGACTGGCACGAATATTTATCCCTTTGTGCAGGAAGCTGTTGGTCATCACTTAGACCTCCTCATTAGGAGTGTCCTATTCTCTTCCCCACAGTTTACATTCAGCTGTTCTGGGAAGCAAGACATGCTCAGCACTTTCTCACAGGAAAAGAAGTAGCCCCAAGGCGGTCACAGCCATGAGGAAATCTGTAACAAAGGGAGGGACTCCACATCTCTGATAGCCATTCGTTGATAGGTGTGTCATACAAATGCTCTTTGCCACACATAGCCATTTCTTACAATGAGAGGCCTATTCGAACACCTACAGCAAGGTTCAGCTGCCATGTTGTTCCTCAGGGTCATTCGGTCTGGCTTTTTTGGCTCAGAGTCCAAGTAAGCCAAATAATAAACAAGGTTTGTCAGTGGGAGAGCCAATATGGTGCAGTGGTTAAAGTGTCAGACGAGGATCCGGGCCCAAATCCCCACTGTGCCATGGAAACTTGCTGGGTGACCTTGGGCCAGTCACATATTCTCAGCCTAACCCACCTCACAGGGTTGTTGTGAGGACAAAACAGAGAAGAGAATGATGTAAGCTGCTTTGGGTCCCCGTTGGGGAGAAAGGTGGGATGTAAATAAATAAACAAAATAAAGTTTCAGGTCTCACTATGGGAACACCAACAGGCCTCCCACTGCAGGTAACAACCAGGCAAGGCAAAGGTTGTCAATACTACATGGTCTAATGGTGGAAGGGAGTTACAAAACTCCCTTAAGCCTTATGAAGAATCACACACAGAGAACATCTCTATGCATGTTGGAGAGGATGGATCGTGCTATTCATTGAGTGGTTAGGGAATACCCATCATAGTATCGCATGAAACTTGAAGCTGCCTTATACTGAATCCAACCACTGGTCTGTCAAGGTGAATACTGTCTATTCTGACTGGCAGCAGCTCTCAAGTAGAGGTCTTTCACATCACCTATTAGCTGAGCCTTTTAACTGGAGATCCTGGTGATTGATCTGGGGACCTTCTGCATACAGAGCAGATGCTCTGCCACCGAGCCATGCCCCTTGCCCTCCCCATCAAAGTACAAACGAGGGCCCCAACATTGGGCACATAATCAGACACTATGGAAGTGACCATGCGGGGAATGAGATTCCTCCTCCTGTGCTTGACTGCATCTTCCATGTGTTGACTGGAACTTGTTAACAGGGATACGTATCTATACACCTCCATGTGCCTGGCTCTGAGCTTTTCTCAAATGGAGGCCATTGTTCACAGATTCTGGTACGGAGGCTGGGAACAGGGCCAACAGACGTAATCCTGTTCCCCTGCCCTTTAGTTGCTCATTTGGACCCTGTTTGACCATCTGCACTGGATTCCTGATGCCTGTTTTCACAATTGGTTATGCTTATACTTTATAGTTGTTGATCATTATTTTTGGACTCCGTATCTATAACATCTAAGCAGCTTGTTTTTTCTGAACACTGTAAACCCCCTAGCAGCCCTGGGAACTCCTTAATTACATAATCCGAAATAAGAGGAAAGATCACAAACAAAACCGTTTGTAGACTAATCCCCTTTTGGCATCTGTAAAACAAAAACAAGAAAAGTGTCCATGTAAAATAAACGAATGCATCTTGAGAAGTAATTTAAAGGTGGGGTTTTTTTAAACGATTTTCTTTTCCCCCCGTGCTACAACCCAACCCAAAGAGATGGTGAACTCCGAGCGAAAAAAGGAGTTTTGTTAGAAATGGCCTGTGTAACCATGTGACCATCGAGCCAAATGGAGCCCATGTATTCTTTGGCCTGGCATGCTCAGTGGCTTGGGTTGCCCACCTCCAGGTGGTGGCTGGAGATCTCCTGCTGTTATGACTGATCTCCAGGTGGCATAAATCAGTTCACCTGGAGAAAATGGCCACTTTGGAAGGTGGACTCTATGGCATTATACTATGCTGAGCTCCCTCCCCAAACCCTGCCCTCCTCAGGCTTCACCCCCCCCCCCCAAATTTCCAGGTATTTCCCAACCTGGAGCTGGTAACACTGTCAGCAGCCCTCCTCTGTGATAGGCCTCCATATATGAATGGGATGGAGACTAGATGCAGCTTGATGGGTCACAGTGGTGACATCAGGAAGGAGTGGAGCAGACAGAGGGTCTAACCTCTGGTTGTTATTGACTGAGCTGGTATAATCCTATGGGAGAAGTTAAGGGAGGAAGAGTCCAGGATGTGCAGAAGGCACGGGCATAAGGACACAGCAGTGGGTGAAAGCAAACTTAAAAACTTGGCCAGTGCGGAGTGGTGCACATGGCTGAGATCCGCAGAAATAAGTTACAGCTGACTTTCACATACTTATTTTAAATAACCAGCCAAATCTTGAGCTGCAAGGCTATCTGTGTTGCATCAGTTATCATCAAAGGACCATATGCTTACATGCCTTTGGATCTAATTGTCAGTTCTCTACTGGCTGTCTTCATCCAGTCCTCCTCCACCACCACATTCTTCCTGGAGAGCTTGATTTTGACCTTGATGCAGCTGGCGTGGGGACTCTGGTGTTCTCATGGTTCGGAACACCGACTCACAAAGGGAAATCCTGTTCCCTTCTGCTCAAAGCTGAGGCCATGACCTAGTGGCTCCAATTCTTTTTCTTTTAATTTTGAAATCTTTTCATTTGACACTAGAGCTTCTAGATCTCAGAGCAAGTTTGGTGTAGTGGTTAAGAGTGGC
>NW_015161480.1:190500-203660 GCF_001447785.1 Gekko japonicus | reverse complement strand
TCTTTTTCTTCTTTGAAATAATTTCAAATACCCTATCTACCCATTTACAGGCATGCTTCAAAAATAAATTTTAATAGCTGAAATACAATTGGCAAAATCTTTAGCACCCCAATTAGTGCAGGCACCTTAAGAGGGAACCTAATGGATTTGCCAGTGCATGGCAATCCCACCTGGGTCTAAGCCCAGAGTGATGATTATGCTGCTCCTTGCTCATCCTTGCCTGGACACCAAAGTTGTGCCAAGAGATGTGCCCTGTCAGAGCCATTCTCTGATGGCAGGCAGCATGAAGGTTCAGGCATTGATGTGAAGGACCAAGAGAATTCTTTCTTCTGGCACTAGGATCTGACAGCACAAAGTGTCTGGGTTGCTTAGTGGCTCTAATTCTGAATAAGGAGGGAAATGCATGTGTATGCAGAGAGCAGATCCCTCCTCTAGGAGAGAGTAGAAAGCCCTTTCTTGTCTACAGTCCTGGACTGTATCCTTTGACCTCTATCCTGCACCTAGTTATCAGGCCTACTTTGAGTCCTTTGTCTTCAGTGGTACCATGGGTGCATCACCAAGGACCTCTAAGAACACACGCTTATGCCTCCAGTGCTTACTTCAGTGAAATATAGAAAGCAGAAAAGCCATTTTTTAAAAATTGTATGTGTTCTCTTGTAAGCTTGGTTCCTTGATTTGATTTCAAGAGGTAGGAAATTCGAATGCCAGCATCATAGTCACGCGAGCCACATGATGTAGTGGTTAAAGTATTCGATTAGGATCTGGGAAATCCAGGTTTGAATCCCCACTTATGCCGTGGAAGCTTGCTGGGTGAGCTTGGGCCAGTCACATTACACTCAGCCTAACCTACCTCACAGGGCTGTTGTGAGGATAAAACAGAGGAGAGGAGAATGATGTAAGCTGCTTTGGGTCCCCATTGGATAAAAAGACGGGATATAAATAAAGCAAATCATTCCTTATATATAATTGAGTAGTGGGGTGGCACTTTCTGAACATTCCACACGCTCCTAAATCAGTTAACTCCACAATGTGTCACTCAGAAGCTGTCCCTATACACTGGCTGTGTTGCCTGAGTCCCTCCCGCAGTGCACTCCATCAGCCATTGGCCCATCAGCTGCCACTCAAGAGTACTCGAGTGCCATTGGCCGGGTGCTGGGTCTGCTCCACTTCCCTGCTCACTCCAGCCACTGTTCCCTGTCAGAATACACTCTCTCTCCTGAGGGAGACACTTCACCTGCTTGGCTCCTCTGTGGAACTAACTTTTCCCTCAGTGGCTGTTGGTAGGCAATCAAGCTTGGTTCTGTCAGTAAAAGGCCCTTTCCATGCCTATTTTGGCCTTTGGGAGAAAACTTATTGGGGCTAGTCCTGACTAGGGTTGCCAGCTCCAGTTAGGGAGATTCTGTATCTAAGGAAACCAGAGTCTGGGGAGGGGAGAGACCTCATCTGAACAGAATGCTATAGAGGCTACCATCCAAAGCAGTTAATTTTCTTCCGGGGGAGAGAGAGATCTGTTGTCTGGAGTTCAGTTGTGATACCTGGTGATCTTCAGGCTCCACCAGGAGGTTGGCTGCCCTAGGTGCAGCAGTCAGAGTGCGAGACCCAGGTTCTTGCTGTGGAAGCTGACTGGGTGATTTTCGACCAATCACAGACTTTCAGCCTAACCTACCTCACAGGGTTGTCGTGTAAGTCAAAAGGGGGAGAGCTGCTTTGGTCCCCATTGCAGAGAAAGACTACTTTTCCTCCAGGGGAACCATTGTTGCCAATCTCAAGGTGAGGGCTGGAGGTCACTCAGAATTACAACTGCTCTCCAGATGGAGAAAACGGTGGACTCTATGTCCTTATACCTTGCTGAGATGGCTCCCCTATGACAGCCGATGTGACATAGCAGTGGGGGGGGAGATGGAAAGCTGAACAGTGAGGGGGGAATAAAGGTAGGTTGATGATTGGCTGGGAAGGAGATAGGGTTGCCAACTCCAGGTTGGAAATTCCTGGAGATTTGAGGGGTGGAGCCTGCAGAGGGGTGGGACCTCAGGCAGGTACAATGCCATACATCACTCAGAATTACAACTGCTCTCCAGACAGCAGAGATCAGTTCCCCTGGAGAAAATGGTGGGCTCTGTGTCATTATACCCTGCTGAGGTATAATGACACAGAGACAGCCAGTGCGATGTAGCAGTTAGCACTTCACAGGGTCTTCCAGCCCCAGGTTCTTCCTGTGGAAGTTGATTGGGTGATTTCAGACCACTCACTGACTTTCAGCGTAACCTACCTCACAGGGTTTTTGTGCAAATCTAAAGGGGGAGAGGAGAATGATGTGACCTGCTTTGGTCACCACTTTGGAGAAGGATTTGCCTTTACTAGGTAGAGGCTACAGGGAGAGGGGAAGAGATGAAAACCAGAAGTCAGAGGGGCAGATAATAGCAGGTTGATGATTGGTTAGGAAGGAGATAGGGTTGCCTACTCCAGGTTGGGAAATTCCTGGAAACTTGAGGGGTGGAGCCTTGAGAAGGTGGGGTTTGAGGAGAGGTGGGACCTCAGACAGGTACAATGCCATAAACTCCACTCTCCAAACCAGCCATTTCCTACTGGGGAACCATTGTTGCCAATCTCCAGGTTAGCGGTGGAGATCACTCAAAATTACAACCTCTTCTCTTCAGGTAGCAGAGATCAGTTCCTCTGGAGAAAATGGTGGGCTCTGTGTTATTATACCCTGCTGAGGTCGCCACAGCAAATTGACAGCGTGCCCAAGGCTGGGGCACTCTCCCAGAGCCCTTTCTAGAGCTTGTTGTATTTATTTCCACAACGAGCCTTATTCCTAGTTAAGTAAATAAATGCATAACCCCACCTGTAACAGCCCCAGAGATTCACTGTTGATCCTGTTGGGGACCCTCATGTGTAGCCCATCAGTACATGTCAGTCTTCCCCAGTGGGGCAAACAGGAATTCCCCAGCACCATTTCAGGTTGGAAAAGTGGCTTCTGCATGCAAACCATGGCAACAATCCAAATCAGGCCCCCATGTGCCTGGGAACTGTGTTCTGAGCAGAGACTCTAGACATGCATCTGTGCCAAAACCTGCAACAGCCGCATGGAAGGCATGAGGACTTGATAAACGTGGATCAGCCCTAGGAGGTTTTAAGCAAATGCTTCAAATGTGAGGTGTGAAAGCAGCAAATGTATTATTACACAGGTGTGCTTGTCGAGGGCCTGTGAACGACCGTGTCTGCTTCTTTTTGAGCATTCTGAGAAATTTGTGGCACAATCCTCAGGCCTTTCTCTTTCCTGCCATTGACCTCCCCTGTACTGCTCCTTTGCTAACACTTGTTTTTGAGCAACACGGAGGTCAAATGATCAGCTGAGTACAGTAGCTGAAACAGAAGAAACCTGATGTTTACTGATGTTTACTCACACACAGGTCAGGGTTTAAGCTGGGCAGAGGATCTAGAACAGGAAGCTGGAGAAGGTCACCTGATCCTGGAAGTAAAATACTAGCTGCAGTGCAAGGGAGGGTCACAATTAGCCAAGTGTGGGGCTGATACAGAGGGACTTCAGAGCATGTGGCAGTCATTTAAAATCCTATTAATGCTGTAATTCATCCATCAGGCTGAGCTATTAATGCCATGTGCCAAACAGGACTGCTTACATATCACTGCTGTGTAAACCCACTGAAATACGGGTGTCTTGGCAGGGAAACAAATTCTGTCCATGGTAACTGTTTAGCCCCTGTCAGGGCTGACAGTTGAGTGGAAAGCAGGCATGCAAAAAGTAAGCAAATACGTACAATGACAAATTGGGTGGGTCTCATGCAATGAACTGCACACATTGCGAAGACGGGCAAGGGTGGGAGGTTATATAAGATCAGGTGAAACCCTTGTTTCATTCTTGTGTCACGGGCTAACCTCTGAACTAAAAGTGGTCGGACATCCTCTGGCTCACAGCTTTGGTGGCACCTCAGAGCAGCAGAGGCCAGGAAAGCATGGCCATGGTGGCAAAGAGTAAAGTATCTGAGTTTGGCTGTCATGTCCCTGGTTCAAGCCCCCCTCCCTCGTACCTTACAGTATCTGCTTAACATGAAATGCTCGCCACAAGAGTAACCACTGTCCCTACCCTGGAAAATCTGCAGATGAGGACAGGTCTACAGTGAACTTTTAATGGCACCTTTATCACATCAGTGGCTTGGTTTGACGGAGAGAACCTTTGTGTGATTTCAAGACACTTATGCAAAAATTCCCAGTGGATTATACACCTGGTAAACGTTTCCTTGAAAATTTAAAATGTGGAAATTCTACACAAATGCTGGTAATGTGCCAACTTCTTTGAATGATCCTATGTTTTCACAATTTGCCATTCATCATCTGATAAAAAACCCATGCTTTCCTTGGTCGGCTTTGTCTTGTTCTGAAATTGTCGGTTTTTGTTTCTTCTGTCTGTGGATACAAATCCTTGTTTCCTAATGTGCCGTACACATACAGTGAGCCTTTGTCCATCTGAAAGAAATCGGCTAAATGGCATCATTTTCATGAATTTCAGGACCGCCTCTTTTTCGTCATGGAGTATGTCAATGGGGGAGACCTAATGTTTCAGATTCAACGTTCGCGCAAATTTGATGAGCCTCGTTCCCGCTTCTATGCAGCAGAAGTCACATCAGCTCTCATGTTTCTCCATCAACATGGCGTCATCTACAGGTACTTTCTTTTGGGGTTTGAAATAAAGGATTCCAGAGGCTCTTGCTTTGATTTTGGCTGAAATCCCCTGTCTCTTAGCAACCAGATTGGCTGTTTGTTTCTGGTTGCTTCCACAGAACGTTTTTGGGGGGGGGGGGGGAGAAGACTGTTTATCATTCCAAATATTAACATCTGAATAGTCTCTGCAACTGTCGCCAGCTGTGGATGCCAGTCTTGTATTATAAGACAAGTAAAGCTTTTTTAAAAAGCTTGGCACACTGTGACCTAGAGTTGACTTTGGTTGCAGCTAAGTGCAATCTCTTCAGTTTTTCCCCTCTGCCATGGATTTCCTCTCATTTTCAGACTCCCTGCCACTTCCTGAGTTTGTTTGTCCTACTTGTCTCCAGTCTGATTGAGCCTGGGTAATCATTTTGGGGAAGGTTTTTGTACGTGGTACCCTTCCTCTTGACTGAGAGGGCAAAGCCTCGGCCTCTGACAGGAAGCCCCTTGTTGCAGACCATTCAGGGTCACAGCGCTCCGGCGCGGGCCCTGGAAAGGTGGCAATGGGCCTCCTCAGGCCTCCCTGGGGCTGCAGCACTCCAGCATGGGCCCCAGGAGGCCAGCGACAGGCCATAGCATGGGGAGCTGGGGGCAGGGCTTGCTGCCACTGCCATTTTGCCAGCTCCTGGTCTCCAAAAGACCCAGAAGAACCCTGTCCAATCAAGATGATTAGGGGGATGGAGCACCTTCTCTATGAGAAAAGGCTAAAGAGTCTGGGACTTTTCAGTTTAGCAAAGAGACAACTAATGGAGGGTGTGATAGAGGTTTGTAAATTTATGCATGGGGTGGAGAGCCGACAAAGAGATCTTTTTTCTCTCACACACAAAATACTAGAATTCAAGGGCATCCAATGAAACTGATGGGCAGTAGGTTCAGGACGGACAAAAGGAAATATTACTTTAGAGAGAGAGTGATTAAAATGTGGAATTTGCTGCCAGGGGATGTAGTGATGGCCACATGAATAGACAGCTTTAAAAGGGAATAAGGTAGATTCATGGAGGATAAGTCAAATCAGTGACTACTAGCCATAGTGACTGAGGGGAATCTCCATATTCAGAGGCAGTCAACCTCAGAATCCCAGGGCCAGGAGGCAACATCAGAGGAAGGCCTTGGCCTCTATGCCTAGCTGTTGGCCCTCCAGAGGAACTGGCTGGCCACTGTGTGAGACAGGATGCTGGACTAGGTGGACCACTGGTCTGATCCAGCAGGGCTCTTCTTATGTTCTTAAACTGATCCCAATGTTTGTGGGTCGACTGCCAAGAAAATCAGAAGTAAGTTGAGTGTGCAGAAAAGCCCATAGTCACTGCATTATTCAGACCTCACAATAAACAGGTTTGTCCTTGAAGCTGTTGTTCTTACCCCTGCTGCTCCCCTTGCACACTTGGAACAATTAAAGGCTTTGATGTTTGGGAAGTGTTGAATCAAACTACCATAGACCTGCATAAATCAGAGTTTGTTCCCCCCCTCACCCGGAATTCTGAACTGAGTCTTAGAATCCAGTTTGTGTGAAATAGGCACTCCAACTTGCTATGTCCCATGAGGTGAGCACACAGGAACAATTTGTGCCCACTATGGACAAACCTATGCTTGTCATGGTATTTGGGTATAGTCAATGTCTTCAGCATCCTTGAAAAGGATCCAATCTGGGCATCCAAAGATTCTGTAATTAGTGTTGCCAGTGATTTAACTTGGGACCTTCTCTGTCTCTGCCACTGAGCCATTGATTTCTTCTTTCACATCTCTGGGTTGAGTCTCCGATGCAGCACCTGGAGGCCGGCAATGATGGAATGATATAAAATGAACCTTTCTGAGCCAGAAGACCATTCTCTTCCAGCTGAATGATGATGGTGTGAGGTGGGCCATGACAAAAAACCTTGGTTGAAATGTGAAAAGGAGAGACAGCCACTTCATCCCTCTGTGACCTAACCAGTTGATGCAAAGATGCTCACCAAGACCCAAGTTGGAATCCCATCCAGATGAAGCTGCATAGTTGCCTGCGCAAAACACGATACTGTGTCCAATGTCAGAACTGTCTTTCTTGTGTCTAGGTGGGCTAAAAGACAAGCTGGTTAGAACAGTAAATCTGGGCATATATACAGCTTGTACACAGAAGAGCGCCACCAGCCTATGGCCATTATCTGATCTGATGTGAAACCACATTTGGATGCCACGGCAGCCACACTAATACAAAATGAGTGCACCCCAAAGTCCCCAGAGGGGAGGCCTGGTTATGTGATGCAAGCACGCAAGACACTAATGAACTGAAAATATGGCAGGCAGGAGGCATTGGCATGCACAAGATAAGTCCCAGAAATGTTAGACTGGATAGTAAGGTGTTCAGAGGTGTAACAAACAGGGCAGGGGTGACCTCTGGGAGAGGAATGAAGCAAGTTATGGGTACCATGGAAACGCTGGTCCGTCTTGGACCTACACAACTGAATGTGCAACTCTGAACCACTCAGTAAAATGTCCCAGAGGGTGAAGGCATGACCACTGGTATCACTGTGTGAAGCAGCCAAGTAGCTCACTACTTCAAAATGCTCCAAAAATGCTAAAGAACAGGCTGCCTGAAAAAGGTGGCCAGAAGACTGAACAACATCTGGGGGAGCTGCCACATGAATTTCTCTGCAATCGTGCCATGTTTATAGCATGCATTACATGTTTATAGCATGCTTATCGCATGCATTACAGTGCTTGCTGCTCCAAGCAACAGAATAGATACTGCTCAGAAACAGAAAGCTGAGCAACATTCTGCGTACAGATGAACAGGGGTCATTTCGTAGAAAAATAGCTGCAGGAGCTCATTAGCATACAGTATGAGCTACTAGACTATTAGCATAATAGCTCATTAGGATATGCAATGTCGATGCTTGTCATGGTATCTGGATATAGTCAATGTCTTCAGCATCCTTTCCAATCTGGGCATCCAAAGATTCTGTAATTAGTGTTGCCAGTGATTTAACTTGGGACCTTCTCTGTCTCTGCCACTGAGCCATTGATTTCTTCTTTCACATCTCTGGGTTGAGTCTCCAATGCAGCACCTGGAGGTCGGCAATGATGGAATGATAAAAAATGACACCTTTCTGAGCCAGAAGTTCATTCTCTTCCAGCTGAATGATGATGGCGTGTGGTGGGCCATGACAAAAAAACTCAGTTGAAATGTGGAAAGGAGAGACGGCCACTTCATCCCTCTGTGACCTAACTAGTTGATGCAAAGATGCTCACCAAGACCGAAGTTGAAATCCCATCCAGATGAAGCTGCATAGTTGCCTGCGCAAAACATGATACTGTGTCCAATGTCAGAACTGTCTTTCTTGTGTCTAGGTGGGCTAAAAGACAAGCTGGTTAGAACAGTAAACCTGGGCATATATACAGCTTGTACACAGAAGAGCGCCACCAGCCTATGGCCATTATCTGATCCGATGTGAAACCACATTGGGATGCCACGGCAGCCACACTAATACAAAATGAGTGCACCCCAAAGTCCCCAGAGGGGAGGCCTGGTTATGTGATGCAAGCACGCAGGACACTAATGAACTGAAAATATGACAGACAGGAGCCATTGGCATGCACAAGAAAAGTCCCAGAAATGTTAGACCGGATAGTAAGGTGTTCAGAGGTGTAACAAACAGGGCAGGGGTGACCTCTGGGAGAGGAATGAAGCAAGTTATGGGTACCATGGCAACGCTGGTCCGTCTTGGACCTACACAACTGAATGTGCAACTCTGAACCACTCAATAAAATGTCCCAGAGGGTGAAGGCATGACCACTGGTATCACTGTGTGAAGCAGCCAAGTAGCTCACTACTTCAAAATGCACCAAAAATGCTAAAGAACAGGCTGCCTGAAAAAGGTGGCCTTGAAGACTGAACAACATATCTGGGGGAGCTGCCACATGAATTTCTCTAACATAGGCAGTAATGGGTCTGCGTTTATCAGGCTCTTGCAGGGCCAACCTCCTCCAGCCCTCAATGGCACATCATGAGAGAAAAGAGCAGCAGGGATTTTTAAACCCCAGGGCTTTACTGTAAAAAGAAATAGTTGACCAATGAATATTCATGGTTTTAGGGGCAAGCCCACGATCCTTCAGGTGCGCCAGATATTGCAGGAGGCCTGGTTATGTGATGCAAGCACGCAGGACACTAATGAACTGAAAATATGACAGACAGGAGCCATTGGCATGCACAAGAAAAGTCCCAGAAATGTTAGACCGGATAGTAAGGTGTTCAGAGGTGTAACAAACAGGGCAGGGGTGACCTCTGGGAGAGGAATGAAGCAAGTTATGGGTACCATGGCAACGCTGGTCCGTCTTGGACCTACACAACTGAATGTGCAACTCTGAACCACTCAATAAAATGTCCCAGAGGGTGAAGGCATGACCACTGGTATCACTGTGTGAAGCAGCCAAGTAGCTCACTACTTCAAAATGCACCAAAAATGCTAAAGAACAGGCTGCCTGAAAAAGGTGGCCTTGAAGACTGAACAACATATCTGGGGGAGCTGCCACATGAATTTCTCTAACACAGGCATAGTAATGGGTCTGCGTTTATCAGGCTCTTGCAGGGCCAACCTCCTCCAGCCCTCAATGGCACATCATGAGAGAAAAGAGCAGCAGGGATTTTTAAACCCCAGGGCTTTACTGTAAAAAGAAATAGTTGACCAATGAATATTCATGGTTTTAGGGGCAAGCCCACGATCCTTCAGGTGCGCCAGATATTGCAGGATGAAAATCTCAGGGACTGGCAAAGGGTTGGAAAAAAACCACAGACATTGCAAAGGACAGGAAAGCAGAGACAGCATGTTGGTAAGCATGACAAATAGAGGGGGCAAGGGAACCTAAGACTCCCTGGACAATTAATCGTTACCAAGTATCCACAGGACCGTTGGGAAGACATCCGGCTGTTGATTTGCACTGAGGGCCAGACAAGGCATCTGCAATGCTGTAACTGGTGCCTGCAATGTATCGTGCTGAGAAAGATATGTTAGCCACTAGGCAGGTCAAAACAAATTTGCGTATAAGATGCATGACCCGCTCAGAGCATGATATCTACTGACTAATTATTCTGACTACAACCTGGTTGCCACATCAGAACAAAATATACTTATCTCTAAACTAATCCTGCCACATGCAGATGGCAGCCAAGATTGGAAAGAATTTTTTTAATAATCCCAGAATTTGCCCAATATGAAGGCCAATGTTGGGCACATCAATGATTATTGAAGGAAACGCCAAAACTGAAGCTGCCTGCAGCGTCTGAATGAACTTGCAAGGAATCTCCCAGAGATAGAGATGTCTGCAAAATGGCAATCCCATTGAAATGATTCAAGAATTCCAACCAGTCCCCAAGGTCCTCATATATGCCACGTGTAATCCTGATGTAGTGATAGGGCACAGCTACCCCGGCTGTGGATTAAGTCAGCCTAGCTCAGAAAGCCTGCCGAGGGGAAACTGTCTTGCAGGCAAAGCTTAGATGACCCAGCACAACCTGAATTTCTTTTAAGGTGCATTTTTTTCTTACTTATGACCCCGCCAGCAGGCTTTTTAGGGTAACTAACTTTCTACAGGGAGGTTAGAGGTGCTGAGTACTGAATCCAGTGAAATCCCTATAGATGTTAATTGAGTAGCAGGGTCTTCAGTCTTATCCTGTGCTAGGAGGACCCCAACTCGGCTCCAAGGGCCTGGAGTGCAGCAAGGGGATCAGCACAATCCGCCATACCCACAGGGTCCACAAATAGAAAATCATCAGGATAACGTGTAATGGGAGGACACCCTGTGTGCACCTTAGACACCCACTCAAGAAAAGTTCTAAAAGCAGAAGCTTTGTTATGATGACATGTTAGATAGTAGAAACAATTTTAAATCTTTTGATTGTGTCGAATTGTCATGGTTACAAAAAATGCAAGTACAAACGAGATATAGGGAGGACCAGAAACAAGGTTTTTACAAAAAATTAACTGAAATGGATAAAATTTGGATTGTGTCAGGAGGATGAATTATTTAAAATGTATATAAAAGCCTGTTGGAAGTTAAACTGCAGGAAGAGGTGGTAAGATCGAATATGACTGTCTGGAATAAGGATTTAGGATACAATTTAGAGATAGATAAATGGCTGAGAATATGGGATACTAACATGAGAAGTACAAGAGCAACTGCCTTTAAAGAAAATATTTATAAGGTGGCTTTGAGATGGTAGATGTACCCAGTTAGATTAGCAAAATTCTCTCAAACAACTTCTAACATCTGTTGGAAATGTAACCAGAATGTTGGCACATATCCATATGTGGTGGAATTGTGCCAAGGCAAAGGAATACTGGGGGATGATACGTAATATGCTACAAGAAATTATGGGAGTCCAAATTGCTCTTAAACCAGAATTGTGCCTACTTAACATGATTCCAGAGGCATATGGGAGAGTTGAGAAGTATTTGTTGTTACATTGTTTAACGGCGGCGAGAATTCTATTTGCCAAGTATTGGAAAAAGGAGAAAATCCCAGAAAAGATAGAAGTCATACAAAAACTATTTGAAATTGCGGAAATGGATAAAATATCATGTTCATTAAAGGGGAAAGACGATACATTTTTCGAAGACAATTGGAAAAAATTGTATATTTGGAAGTTGAAGGTGACGGGTTAGGAATGTGTTTTTGTATATAGAGTTTGGTTGGAAATGAGGCTGTATGCTCATCTGTGATGAAGTGAAGAAATAGTTGTATGTTGGATTTATGTTCAGAAAACCTTAATAAAAATATTGTTTAAAAAAGAAAAGAAAAGTTCTAAAAGCTTCAAATGCTATGCAAGCAAGCAACTGAGCAACCCATAAACATACCACAAACTTATCCACATACCAGTTACCATTAAATCTGAAACTCAATAGGCAAAAATCACCAGAATGAAGTAAGCAAAAAGCAGATTGAATATCACATTTTGCGAAAAGGGTGCCGGGACTACAAGACTATATATAATGCTGACTGCATAGTCTAGAGAAGCATACCGAATGGAACACATCTCAGGAGCAATGACATCATTAACAGAAGCCCTTTTTGGATAAGACAGGTGATGAATTAACCAAAATTCACCTGGAGCCTTTTTGAGTACCATGCCCAGTGGTGAAGCCCTTAGATTGTGAAGCAGTGGTACTGTGAATGGATCTGCCACCCTCACGTTCCTTGACTGTTTTCCAAGTGACAGCAGCAGGAAGCTCCCAGGCAGACTTAAGGTTGATGCAGTCTGTTGCAATGTGAGGGCCCATAAATGGGATGCAAAAGCCCTTGCTAAACCCTAAAAGGAGGTAGGAAACAACAGCCTTATTGGGATACTTACAGAGGAGGGGGGAAAGTGCCCTAAATCTTATGGGTCTTAGCAAAACACATATCAAAAATTAAGTCAGTACTAGGGTTGTTTTGAAGAAGTTGAGGCTGAAGTTCCGGGAGCACCCAATGCTCCTTTGATTACTGCTGGAGCTTCCAGAGGGCCGGGATCCCCAAATGGGCTGCGGCGATCCACCTCCTTTAGTACATGAAAGCCATGGATGGAGACCAAAACATGTATCACAGAGGTGCTCAAACTTACAGTGGGGATGGTGGGACCTGCATGCTCGCCCAGAACTATCCCATCTGATTGCAGTTTTTGCTTTTCCTGAGTCAGCCTTAGGCTTTATGTGGGGGCCCACTGTCATGAGCCAAATCCTGTTACTGAGGAGATCCAACCTAGCCAGCACATTGTGAGAGGCCCTCTGCTGAAAGGCCTCATTGTAATCACTAGCAGGGGCATCATCAGCCATGGACCAAGCTTTCAGAACATTCCCCATGTGATTGGCAAGGTGCCAGCCCTGCTCTGGGTAGGCAGCGGCAACTAAGCTCATGTAGGCCGTGCAGCCTTTGAGCCCGTTCTGCAAAGTATGCTCTGCGCTGCCCTTTCAAGCCCCCTTTTTTCTTGCCTAGGACCTGCTTTTCCATCCTCACCCTCCAGTTTTAAAAGGGGGGAAATGTCCAAGTTGTACCCATCCAGGACCCTTTCCTGCAGTTTATGCAGCATGTGAATACCTGGCGGATCCTCCACATCATTATACTGGGATGGATGAAGAGCCCCTTGGGCTCCACAGGCCAGCTTGGAACCCCACACACAGCTGGGGCTGGGCTCACCCCTTACCCTGCACTTGCACAACCGTGAAGGCAACCCTGGAATAAACTCCCCAGCCCTCTAATAGTTACCATCCAAGTGTATGGAATCGTCATCCGAGGATGACTCACCAGAAGATGGGCTGCTGTCCATCACCTTCCGAGGTTGAGTCATCTTAGCTGTCCTATGAAGCTTGGCATGGTACTTCTCCATGCGGGTGGGGCTCCTTGTGTGATGGTCTTCAGAAGCAGTGGAAGCTCTAGACTCTGCCGGTGAATGCTGTTTCCACCTAGTCCTGGAATCAGGGTGCACTGGCTGG
>NW_015161480.1:162216-190196 GCF_001447785.1 Gekko japonicus | reverse complement strand
TTTTTTAGCCTCCGGCTCACACATTTTTGTCTCAGCTCAGGAAGGAGGGCTCCAGAGCAAACTAATTTATGCAGTAGCCAAATCGCTTGCTCACAACTTTAATGCCAGTAGCTCACAAAGTAGAATTTTTGCTCACAAGACTCCACAGTTAGACCCCACCACCCCAAGATGCAGGGCTTTTGCCACCTTAGGCTGATGTACAGCTGTGCCCTTCTTAGTACCAGGCAGAAACACAATACAAGTACCCACCCTTGCTCATTAAAATACCAACAGAGTAGACCCATAATGATACTAAACTAAAGCAGCTTAACATACGTGCATATAATATTTATCATCATTAACTATTTAAAACACACTTAATTACTCAGGGTTTTAAAATATTTATTCTTACTATCAGCAGTATTTTAAAACTCAAACAATAAAATCATTGTATTTAACCAACAATGCCACTATGAAAGCGATGAGCACATGTGCACTTTAAAATTTGGGAGTGGTGGGGAGAGTCAAAATGGCAATCAAAGTATGCCCGCTGTTCTCAAGCTGCGGCAAAAACTTAACTAACAACCAGACCAAATAGTGAGGCAAGCCAAAAGAATTTTTCCCCCTCAAACAATAAAATCATTGTATTTAACCAACAATGCCACTATGAAAGCGATGAGCACATGTGCACTTTAAAATTTGGGAGTGGTGGGGAGAGTCAAAATGGCAATCGAAGTATGCCCACTATTCCCAAGCTGCCGCAAAAAGACCAAATAGTGAGGCAAGCCAAAAGATTTTTTTCCCCTCATGAAACTACCCATGCAAGCTACCTGCCCCTGGAAGCCTGGCATTTCGAGCTAGCAGCAGTAAACAATTAACAGCCTAAAAAAAAAATACCACAGAGAGCTAAACAAGACAAAACCCAGAGACCACCCTCCAGCAACAACCCAGTACCATAGGGGCACGGTCGATGCAAGCCCTCTCAGCAGTCCTTGGTGAAACAGAGAGCTGCTCCATCAACTCTATGAGGAACCCTTTAGCTTGCCGAACAACCAGCTGATGGGATCGCAAAACAGCTGATGATCCTTTTAAACAAGCTGAATACCTGAAGAAAAAAGGCTTGCAGGCCACCGTACAGCAGCACGTGGTGCAATCTAGCAGCAGTTGAAGCAGAAGCAGCAAGTCAGTGAGCTAAAAGCAGAGGCCAACTGGCTGTGTGGGCTGTTTAAATAGTCCATCAGGCATCGCAGCCCTCAGGCAACACATGGCCTGATGTGGCAGGCTGTGAGCGAAGTGGCCAGCCCCCTCATTACATTGCCGGAGGGCACCATGAGGCAGAAACAAGCCTCCTTTTGGTTTCCCCCACCTCCTGACCCACAAACAATGGTGTTTAAATAGTCCATCAGGCATCGCAGCCCTCACACAACACATGGCCTGATGTGGCAGGCTGTGAGCGAAGTGGCCAGCCCCCTCATTACATTGCCAGAGGGCACCATGAGGCAGAAACAAGCCTCCTTTCGGTTTCACCCACCTCCTGACCCACAAATAAGGGCGGATGTGAGTCTTGGTCATGCTTCTTTGGAATACACTCCGTAGAGACGTTCACCTTGTCTGTATAGTGTCCTCTTATGGGGACCGGATCAAAAATATTTTATTCTCATCCCTGATTGATTCACATGCAAAACTGGGTCACAGGAAATAAATTATAGTACAGGAATTTCCTTAGGTACTTCTGGAAAGTGAAGAAAGTACATTTGTATCTGATACTCATAGATCTTTTTCTTTCCATAATTGATGTGTTTGTGGACTTTGGGATCATGGCCTTTCCTTGTAGCTCAGACCTACTCAGTTCGTGATCCACTAAGATGCACACAACCCATCAGCCATGTCTGACAAAGCAGAGAGGGCTCAAAAGACCTGCTTGTGACACATGCCTGGGAGTGCAAGAACAGTGGTCTTGTTAAGAAGCCAGCATGGCTGATGTGATGCACTTGGTTTGGAGAGCCACAAGCTATGCCGTTCTGTTCAATGTAGTTGCAGGTTTTCTTTTAGCCAATGCTAATGAACAGTCACCCTTTGAGTGTGTGTGTGTGTGTTAAGTGCCATCAAGTTGCTTCTGACATATGGCGACCCTATGAATTAATGACCTCCAAAACATCCTATTGTTAACAGCCTTGCTCAGGTCTTGCCAACAGAGGGCTGTGGCTTCCTTGATTGAGTCAACCCATCTTCTGTTGTGTCTTCCTCATTTCCTACTCCCTTCAACTCTTCCTAGCTTTGTTGTCTTTTCCAGTGACTCTTTGCTCACTCTTTGAGGTCCCCTTTTATCCTCATTGTAACCAGAGCCCCAAAAGTCATGCCACTTGGCTTTATGAGAAGGTGTCATTTTTTTGGATGGCCTCTGAGTTGGTGTCATTTTTTTGGATGGCCTGAGTTTCACTTACATGTTCTTCCATTAAAAGCAATGTCCTTATATGAGTGGCCTTATCTGTTCCCCGTGCTTTCGAGTGAAAATAAAGTCGCATTCTCAGTTGATATAAATATTTCCATAAAAGATACATTGTTGTATCAAAGGTCATCCTGTCCAGGTGCACCTCCTTTTGTTTTTTTCCCATTTAATTATTCCATTTAATTATTATGAGTTCCTTCAGGCACTGCTGTGCTGCAGAAACCAGAGCAGAGTTCTCTCGATATCCAGCGTTGCATGACAGAGGCCTGGTAACTTTTCCTAATTTTTTTAACCATGTCCTGCAGGCTCCTTAAATTGTTCCTCCTTCTCTTCCTCTCCTACCATTCTTTTAGGATTAACCATGATGTAGCATTTGGTCTGCCACGATGCTGACACCATGACTTAAAGCTGATTTTGATACCCTGGATATACGTAATCATGGTTAGCACTATTCATGGCATACCAGAGCACTACACCGTGGCTTATGCTGAAAACTGTAAAGATTATTTTGGAATCTTTGGGATTGTTAAAAAAAAAATCTGCTTCCAAAAATTAATACAATCAGTTTATACATGGCATTTATACTCTGCCGTTCCGGGAAGACTCAAGGCAGAGTCTCTGCTTCTTTCAAATCTTAGTGTGCTTTGTCTTTCATCTTGTAATTCGACTAGTTTACTTAACTTTCTAAATTGCACTATTTCCTAAACTCAAACTATCCATTCTTCAGTTAGACAGTTTTGGATTTCTTCCATTTTTTGGTTGCTGCAGTGGTTTTGTGGCCATTCAACAGACCTAGCAAAACAGTTAAAGAGTTGTCATTGGTTCTCATAGTTTGTAATTCATTCTCAGTTGTTTTTCTCACAATTGTTTAGCACCAAGCGTATTAGTTATGTCCATGGTCTAGGTAAGAAATCAGCTGATAGGAAATTGTTGGAAAACAACCAGAAATTGCTGGGAAATAACCAGTGAAGGCAGCAGCAAAATAAAAAGAGAAAGTACACTACACTCTCAAAGCCTGGTAAAGCAGAAAACCCGTATTCTTCACCCTAGAGGTCAAAAGGGCTTTAAGATCTACAAGCTTCCCCAATGGCCCTGCTTCTAGAAGGTACCAATGTTGCTTCTGACAAAGAAGGCATCCAGAACACTGGCCTTCTGAAGTTCTTGATGTATGCAGGGGTGTTGTGCATATGGGAGAAGAAGTGGCCTGTTTGAACAAGGGCTTCCAATTTGTCTTAAACTTACTGCTAGGTCCACCATTTGATCCTGCGTGTTATAGTTGTGTATATATAACAGTAATCTAGAAGGGAGTCCACCTGTCCAGCTCAAGCCTTGGTGATGAACCCACCACCAATACACCAGAATCCCTAAGTTATGCAAGTGAGGAACTCCCTCATAATTTCATCCTTCAAAACTGTAGATAACAATAACTAGCCTTTCTGTCATGCAGAATACTTCACGTGTTTAGCAGCCCTATAAAGAGGGCTGGTGTTTGTTGGGAGAAGTGGCCTACATTCAGGACCTAACACAAGGGAGTGGGGGAGGGGATGGGAAGGCATTTGTGTTGCAAGTTTGTACCAAGCCCAAAGAAGGGATGCTTAGGCCTTGACTAGTTAACTAGTGAGTTTGTGGGTGAAATGAGTTTTGAACTATGTATTATGTTTTCCTTTCTCCAAGGAGCGCAGTGTGGTGTATATGGTTCTTCCTCTCCCCTTCAATCCTCACAAGAATCTTCTTGAGACATGGTGACTGGTCCAAAATTACCAGTTGAGTTTCCTAGCTGTGTGGCGTTTCAGCCCCATTCTCCCTGATCCTGGTCTGACATGGTAACCACTCCATTATGTTGCTGGCTTCAGTTAACTTCCCAGGTCACAGTTCCTAGCATCCTGAATTATCTCCCTGTGATACCTTGAAAAACGTCTGCTGGAAAGACAGAATTCGCTGTTTTCACTCATGCCGATGCAAGAATTTCTCTTCTCTAACACTACCTGTAAGACACCGCATCGCATAAGCAGAGCCTTGACCTTAACATCAGGATAATAGTGTGGGGCTTTTGTTAAATGGGAATGAGAGAGACAGTAGGAGACTGCCAAGAAGCATGCCAAGTTTACATTCCTGAGAGGGCAGCCTTTTTCCTGTAGGGTTTGTAGGAAGGGGACCAATGCTTTCTGTCAGATAACGACAGCAAAATAATTCTTCAGAGAGGAAGTGTGGAAACAATATTTATCTTTTGTCTTCTGTTTTAAATGCTTTTTAGATTATTTGATTGTTATATCTACAAAAGCCTTTATTATCTTTTAGCATCATGTAGGTGTGTGTGTGTGTGTGTGTGTGTGTGTGATTTCTCTTCCAGCATTAGAACAGAGGTATCCCCTTGTCATATAACAATTACATATTGGAGTTCTGAGAGAGCCAAATGAGAAAAAAGCTTTACAAGATTTTAGAAAATTTTAACCAATGCTCTTGGCAGATCTTCACATGCTAAGAAGCTATTCAACATGCTAACAAGCTATATGCTGACACAACCTTGAATAGCTTGTTAGCATATGAGGAACATGAGTTCCATAATAAGATGACTTTGAGGAAGAATCTGATTATTTGAAATGGTCTACGTAACTGGATGGGTCCATTGGTTGCGGTGCTGCATGAGCTCCATGAAGATACCAACCTGTTGTAAAATTAACAAGGGGTTTGTTTTACTATTTTGAAGAAAACAACTTGCTGTGAAATTTACAAGAGACTTTTCACTTTGATATAGACATATTGCTGCATGAGTTCTATGAAGAAAACAACCTGATGTGAAATTAACAAGGGGTTTGACATTTGAAGAATTGCTGTGAAATTAACAAGAGACTTTTCACTTTGATGTGTGATGGACTATATGAATATAACTGATTATGACATTGGAAGTGGATAATTAATTTGCATATATAACTAAGCATTACAGTGTTGTGGTTTTGGGGTTTTTTTACTCCTCATACGACAGCAAGACCCACCTTATTAATGCTCAGTTATAAGATGTTACATTGTGTAAGTGAATTGTGATAATAGTAGAGACTTGGGTCTTAAAAAACTCACAGCTCATTACTCCAAGTTGTTTTAAGCAACTATGTACTTAGGCAGTCCATTTAGTGTGTGTTCGCTCCCCTTGCCAAGACTCCTGAGCAGTTCCAGGACTATTAGTTCAGAATGTGTTTGGAATATTTTAAAAACCATTAATCATCCATTAGACCGCAGAATGTTCCCTTGCCGCTCTTTAGCCATTAGACCATAAAATTGCCATTTGAAGTCCTGTGATATCAGGTAAATACATCATTGAAGATGCCAGTAAATGTACTGTTAAGGTCTTCTGATCTCTGGTCTATAGTTTGACCTCATAGGTCAGGTGCCATCAACTAGCATCCTCTAGGCCAGCTCCCACTCACTGAAAGATACCCTCCCCCATTTGTTAATCCAGCGGCAAGAGTAAAGTATGGAAGGATCAAGTATTGTATTCATGGCATTGTCAACTGTCAAGAGTGCCTATCTGACTTTTCCCCCCTCTGTCTTCTGATGCTTCCTAGTATTATCTAAAGGATATAGACCTCACAATGACCTCTATTCTACCACTCTGCTCAACAAAATGTTAAGCCTTCCTCCAGTCTAAATAGACTATCTCAACATGTGGTTGTTTAACTGAAGGAAGAGTTAGTTACTTTGAAAGCTCCTCAAGCTGAGGAAGGCTTCTTCTAGTTTTGCTGAGCAGAGTGATAGGAGAGAAACCATTATGTCAGCAACTGGCATACCAGCTAGTCAAATCACCATAAGCACATTAATATTAATCAGAGTCTCTTAACAACTCAATCCACAAAGTTTGCCATTGTGTAGAGACCGCAAACCAGCATTTCTTTTCCATGCTCAATTAAGCAAAGAATACAAGACAAGGGGATGCCATAGCTTCAGATTACTGTAACTCGCCCAAGTCTTCTTGACTGCTGCCATGTCAGAGGAGGTTTTTTTAAGCAGGTGATCCACTTCTGGCCCTTTCTTCTTCTCTTCCTTTGAAATAATTCTTTTAGGCATTCTGTATCTCTTGCTATTGTAATGTCTGGTGCAGGGACAAAAGTGGAACAACACAGAATAGGCAATACCTAAAACACAAAATAATGTGGGACGTTTGTGCAATGCAAGTGTTAAGAAGCCTAATACATCAGTATTAAGACATCTTACATAGATTTTATGAATCAAGGTGTACATGGTTACTCTTAAACACAATTATGAAAATTGTACCAAGTTAATTTAGTTTAGTTTGAATTTGGTTTCATATACTGAAGAGGGCTCTTGTACAGCTTAAAAACTTGTTTAGTATATCAGTGTCCTTGTGTTTCCCAAATCACAAGCACATGATTGTTTTCCAAAAAGGGGGTGGGGACAAGTCTAGGTTCATGAACATCTGTGATTGGAACTCTCTAGGAAAAGAAATTAAAACTTTCCTCCCAGTAGTCCTTATAAGTCAACATTTTGTTAGGGCACTGCATGTCTGATACACTAGTTCACTATTTTTAAGCTCCATAAGTAACATAAACATCTGTTGTAAAGTCACAGACATTTTCATGAATTTGCCCATGGACAGAATTCCCACTAAAAAGTATTTTGAAAGATCATCCTTCATCAGTGGAAATGGGAAACCAGGGAGTAGCAATATTGTTGTGCTTTGCTTCTTCTCCACCAAGGATTCCCTTGAGAGTACAGCTGAGCAATCTGTTTTCTTTTATAAAAAAATAGAGAAATAGGCCCTATATTAATCTGGGATTACAAAATACCAGTGAGATACCCATCAAGGACTGGGAATTTTTGAATTCTGCAGCTTGATCCCTCTTGACATTTGCAATCTTGGATTTTCCATACATGCAAATAGCAGAGAGGATAGAGCAAAAGGCATATGGCTGTGCTCTGAGATACCTTTTCCCTTATTCTCAAGGAAGTAAAGCACCACAAAACATTGTGGTTGGTATCAGTATACTTTCCTCTTAGTTAACATTATTAATGGTTTTGTCATGGGAAAGGTATCAGGGAGGTGTGAGAAGAGGATCCTGGCAAAGAAAAGCAGCCTGAAAGGTGATATTCTAGAAGATGTTTCCTTTATTTATATATAACTTCAAAATCATCAGATTATAGTTTATTATAATTATGACCTGAAGAAAAAAATAAGACTTTTTTTGGGTGGGGGATAAACCTACAGATATTTTACAGAGCGGTGAACTTTGTTGGATCTGAAGGTATTTCTGAGTCTTGTTTTTTCTCTGCTGATATACCTACCCTGTTTCCCCAAAAATAAGATATAGGTACAGGTTTTCCTTTGTATGAGTTTATGTGAATAAATACATTGCAATATATTTCAGAGCTATACTTTGTGCATATATATTAGATGTAAACAGCATATATATTAGATTTAGTTTCCACAGAGATCATTTTAGGAAAGTTCTGCTTAATCAGTTTCCTCAAAGGCTTGAAGAGCAGTGGCTGGCCACTGGATATAGTCTGATGGCTTCCCTTTTAGCAACTCTCCTCTGTTTTCTTATATGAAGTAAAATTGCCGATGATTCACACCCTTGTTGTGCTGCCTAGACTTAAAATTGTTACTGTGGCACCACTTTTCTTTTTAAGTTCCTGTGTAAGCTGTAGAAACTTATCTGTTTTCATTGCTTTTCTTCTTTTTTATAATGAGAAGGTAAGAGGCAAAAAAAAAATCTGGATACTCCTGTACTCCCATTTCCCTAGAATATCATGCTTTTAAAGCCTGCCACTGCTTTGCTTTGGATTACGATTCCTCATCATTAGTCTTCCATTAGTTTGCAAGGTATGCTCATTTGACATTTTATCTATGCACGCACCCAAAGCACCTGAACAAAACAAGCAGTGGGTTGTTTGATAAGTCAAATTAACCTTTTGAATGGATCTGAATGTAAAATTCAACAACAGTATGTATATAGATAAATTTGGCCTCTGAGGACACGCTGACCTTATTTTTTAAGCATTCAACCATCACACTTGATGGAGCTAGAATTCCCTACCGTCATGCCATTCTTTCAACATCTTTCATCATGTGGCTTTTTTTCCAGGTAACTTTATTTTTAGCTGTTTTGCTTGAAAGGCTTAAGACCATACACAGCAAAAAAAGTTCTCATTTTACACCTCACTGCCTCTGTTCTTGTGTATTTATGTTATTTATTTGATCCTAATCTCAGACCAACTTATTGTCCAATTCCTTTTTGCAATTAAATAAGTAAAGAGTAGAAGACACTGTAGGGGAGTGCAATAGCTCAGAGGTTAAGATGCTGAGTTGCAGACCGGAAGGTTGGTAGCTCAGCAGTTCAAGACCCAAGTGCCGCGTGACACAGTGAGCTCCCATCTCTGACCCCAGCTCCTGCCAGCCTAGCAGTTTGAAAGCAAGAAATTGCAAGTAGATAAATAGGTACTGCTTCAGTGAGAAGGTAACAGTATTCTGTGCACCTCGGCATTTAGTCATGCTGGCCACATGACCATGGAGAAGTCTTCGGACACCGCTGGCTCTTCTGCTTGGAAACAGAGATGAACACTGCCTCCTAGAGTCAGATTTGAGTGGCTTTCAAGCAAGGCAAACCTTTACCTTTAAAAGACACTGTGCCTTTAAAGTAAAGCTACCTGGATGAATAAATTCTATCCCTGGCAATGCTGTTGACTCCACTGGACCACCAAAGGAAGAGTTTAGTACACAGAGGCCTTACTGAAGTATTAATGCTGTTACCTGGAGGCCACCAAAAGCTATTTCTTTATTTGATGTGGTGGGCCAACATTTGAAAACCTCTTGCCAACCTCAGGCCAATAACAGGTTTTGACCTGACAACCAAAGGAATGTTACACAGGGATTTACCCTGTATGCCACCCACGGTGGAACTCTGGCCAAAGGAGGGGAACTGCCAGCATTTTTATCCCAACAGCATCCTGAACAGCCTACTCTCACCAAGGCTTGGAAGCAGGGCTGGCCACAGTTAGTACTTGGATGGGAAGACTGGGGATACTATGCAGAGAAAACAATGGCAAACCATCTCTGCTTATCTCTTGCTTTGATAACCCCATTGTCCTGGGGTTACCATGAGTCAGTTGTGACTTGACAGCACATGGTTATTAGACTAGAGAAGGTCAGCTGCCAGTCCACAACACCTAAAACCTTGCAGATCAGTCTTGCTTACTAGCCTGAGCATCTAGAAGATTCTGTTCTTGCTGGCCCTTAATGGTTACGGCGACTACTTTTTCCTTGTCTTGCCCTAAACTCAATACAATCCAAGTCTGAGAAGAGACAGCCGAATTATGCAGCAGCCTATATTGTGATGCACTTGCATAGGTCTGCTGGACTTGGACCACTGATCTGAACCAGCAAGGCACCTCTTATGTCTCTATGCTAATGGTGACACTGGCATGGAGATCCTGTGCCATTGGGGCTGATAATACGCACAATCCTGTCAGCTCCTTATCCTTATTTAGATAGCACCTTGTACCTTTCATGAACACAATAGTGAATGCTGCTATCTGGAAATATTCCATATTTATCGGAAATGGAAGCAAAAGACATAAGCAGGTTCTCTTTTTGCCATTTTTCTATTCTCCATCATAAACTTCCAAGGCTGATTTCATCAACAGATTTGGGGGGGGAAATGCATGGATTTCTATGTCTATTTTGACCCTTGTATTATCTTTAACAGTCCTTCACTTAGGCAAGTCCTAATAAATGATGATTTCAAATTAGCCTATATTATTTAAAAATTATACCAGTTCTACATATATAAAGAAATTGCCACAATAATTTGTCCTGGAAAGAACAGTGGGGACAAAATAAGTATCATGTAGGAGAATCTGTCTTTGGATTTCCTGATGTTCTGAATTAATTTTACTGGAAAGCAACGTCTGGGGACTGCTAAATAGATCATAACAGCAGCTCTGGAGAGGTATTTAACCATTCCCCTTTACCACAGTATTTCATAAATCCCACCCTCTCCACAAAGCTGTTGTTAGCTTCACTGGGAAAAAAGACAGATGATTTGCCTCGTTTTCCCAATAAAGCTATCCACTGTGTGGTATAGTGGTTAGGGTGTTGAACTAGGATGTGGGAGATGGAGGACTGAAGCCCACTGCCACTGAAGCTTGCTGGGTGAGCTTGGGCCAGTGACAACTTAACTTACCTCGCAAGATTGTCATGAGGATAAGATAAAAAGGGGAAAGTGTCGTATGCCACTTGGAGTCTCCATTGGGGAGAAAGGTGAGATATAAATGAAGTAAATAAATATCAGCAGCTTCAGAGGTGTGTTTTAGATAAGAAAAATGGGGCAGGTGGAAAGGGTTAAATACCTTTCCATCTTGTCGCTTCCAAACATCTGGAGTTCTGATAATGGTTCTTCCATGGCTCTTTCCCAAGTTTTGGCACTCATTAAACATACCCATCCTGAAGTTATATTTCCAGTTAATAAGGCCAAGCAAACTAGCTTTCAAGAATAGGCATGAAGAAAGCTAAGTTTAAATGACAAGTGAAAATTATAAGAGCAAACCTTTTTACTCTGTTGCTGTCAGCTACGCTGCCATGGGGGTTGGGGAGCTCGGTCTGTGTCTGGTTAATTGCTACTGCATTCCTTTCTGTGTTTTTTCTGCTTTGCGCCGCAATGCTTATCTATACAGATGTGCAGGAGGGAGTTATATTGTCTGGGTTTTTCCTAGGTGCCGTGGGAGAGTGTTGGTTCTCAGCTTTAACTATGTAACGTTCTCCAAGCTTTATCCCGCGCACGGGAGGGTGCCTAATTGGCCAGTGTGCTGGGGGGGGGGTGCATACGAATACCCTATATCCTATTATGCCCATAGGGCCGCCATCGTTCTTAACAGTGCTTATGTTACTGCATCTATAGCTCTGCAATAAAAGTATTACCATTCCTGAATGCGTGTACTTCGTTGTTGGCTGTGGGTTCTGACAGTTGCAGCCAAAACAACTGTCTTGTGGCTCCTTAAAGACTAGAAATGTTTTGTGGCATAAGCATTTGCGCCAAAACATATGACAGAGACCACAGCCCTCTTGTGAGATGTAAATTGCAATTGTTATTGCAATTGTAATTTAGATTGGGGCCATGGAGGAAGGGAAGGAGGGATTTCACCCTTCACAACCCAGTCAATTTCAGTAATTGAAACTGGGATCCCAGTTACTGTTATTGGCCATCTCAATTGTTCATTAAAACATGAAAATTGTAGGAAGAACTATCACAAAGGAAAGCAATTGAGAGGAATGTATTTCTTTGTCAGCACATTATTTTAAGGAAACCCAACATAACAAGATAAGCCAAATATATATATTATGCTCAAGCCTGTTGCCACCAGTTCTGAGAAAAGTGTCATCTAAACAGATTTTGCAGCACTGTCAGTATTACGTAAGATGTTTACATTAGAATATTTTCAGATACGAGTTCCAGGTATGTATAAGACTTGGTAATTTGTTGTATTGCCTACCAAAGGCATGTATATGTGTTTGTATGAGAGAGACAAAATATACTTGGTGCGTGTGAGAAAAAGTATATATGTGAGAATGGGGATCCAGGTACATACTTCCACCAATTCTAAACCGGGCAGTCTGATCCCCTTACCTTAGAAGATTTCACATTGCTGACCAACCTCAAGATTACCATTTACTATTCTTCAGCAATTCTTGACAAATTTAAAAAACTTTGCATGCTAAAAGATGCTGGTACACACAAAGGCATCTGAGGCCCAATTCATTATGTTCTCCCCCCACACACACACACAGAAAGGTTGTTTCTGATGTCACAGTCAGTCAAACAACTGCATTATCCATGTGAAAAGTATTAGCAAACCAGATTTGAAGAAATACAGTTTAAAATATTACCATTCCACTTGCACAAGCCAGGCATTTTCCTCAAAGTGTTTGTCGTTGCATATAATTACTCTGTGAATAAACATTGCCTTTTGATGGTGATGGTGGTGATGGTGACCTTTCTTTTTGTCCCCAAGCTAAGCTTATAAATGGAGAAAAAGAGAGAAGTAATAGATGTTTGTATCCTAAGCTACTCACACTGTATCACTGGGTAGGTCCTCCTTTGAAGGCAGATGGTTGGCGTCAACACAAGGGAAGCCAACAAAAGAGAGAATGGATGGTTCTGTACACTTTTCTGTTGAGTTACAAAGGCTGACGGTTACTGACTTGCTCTCTGAGTTAACAAAGTAGGTGGCTGTTCCTCTGAGCAAGTTCTGAGAAGCTCTTTTTCCTGCCTCCATGCCTTATAAAACACTAATCCTACAAGGTGTCACCAGATATATATATATATATATTTAAAAAATCAAATGAAACCAACATGAAATTAGGGTTGATCAGCAACAATAAGAAGCTTCCTTAGGGTATTTTTGCAAGGAAGTAGGTAGGACCAAGTGTCTTTTAAAGCACAGTTACAATTGCATATGGGAGTGGGGAATAAGAAAGACAGTAAGGTTTAATCTTTCTGCTTCTTTGTTATTCTAGGGACCTGAAACTGGACAATATTCTTCTGGATGCAGAAGGTCACTGTAAACTGGCTGACTTTGGAATGTGTAAAGAAGGGATCTTGAATGGAGTAACTACTACTACCTTTTGTGGAACACCAGATTACATTGCTCCAGAGGTATCACACATTGTATTTAAATGCATGTGGAAGTACTTTTACAGTACATTTGTAGGAAAGATCAGTTCATATCCTGTGGCATTGCTGCCAGATTCCTTCCACATGGTAATCTTGTACATGTTGTAGACTTTGTAACGGTAGCCCCACAGGGCCCAGGATAATACAAGTCTTCACCACATGATATTGTAGCAATTCCCATAATTTCTGCAACATACTTTAATGTTTTAGGGATTATAGGAATTGATACAATTCCATGTTCAGCTTCTGCTTGATGTATTGTTAGTTAAATCAGTACACATGTGAAGAGTCCATTCTGCTGAGAACTGGGGTGAGAAGAAAAGCTGATCCAGGGCAAAGGATTCTCAAGGTGAAGGAAAAATCCAAACTGAAACCAGCTGTGTCATTAGGGATCCAAGGCAAGGGATTCAGTGACAGGGTGAAAGTTTGGGAAATAGGCCAACCATGAAGATGGGAAAGGAGGTCAAGGTGGAAGGATGAGGTGCAGGAGGGTCACATCTAGGTAGAAATAGAAGTTGAAATATGGGCATACAGCAGGATGATTTAGGTGGACTGATTCAGTTAACTGAGAGGCAGGCTGGCCTGGGCTGCTTTGACAAAGGCTGAGCAGTGGCTTGATGACCTTCCCTAGGCTAGCAGTTGAATGACTGAGGAAGTCTGTAAAGTGAAGAGGGTTCTGGCCGCCCCACTTCCAGCCCTCATTCAGCCAGGAGGAGGCAGGAGAAGAGGGAGGGTAAGTTGCTTCCTCCCCGCCTCTCCCCACCCCTGCCTGCCTGGGGCCAGGGAGGGCCTTGGCGGGGGTTAATCGCACTCCCGCCGGCCTTGCAGGTCCACCGCCGGGCCCCTGATGTCAGGGGGTGTGGCATAAGCTAATGAGTTATGCTAATGAGTTCCCCTAGCTCTTTTCTACAAAATGACCCCTGTTGATAGCAAATAGGATTATTTTATCCAGGCCGCTGGCAGCTAACTCAGAGGAACTTTAGAGGTGTGCAAATACAGGAGATTGGGGGTTAGAGTTGCCGATTCCCCTCAGCTTGCTGGTGGGGGGATTTGGGGGGGCATTCCGAGGATGGGTGGGGACATTGCATGATGCCCCTGATGTGATGATGTCATGCGAAAGTGACATCATTATATCAGGGACATTGTGCAGTGGCACCCTGCATTTTGGGCAACACTCTATGGATTATTTTGGCCTAAAACATAGAGTTTTGCCCCAAAAGCAGAGCATGGCTGCACAACATCCTGGCGTGATGATGTCCCTTCGTGCGGTGATGTCCCTGTCTGGGGGCAGGGTTTCCCCCGATGGCCAGCTGGCCGGCAGCAGGCAGAAGCCCAAAAAATCAGGGGAACCACCACCTAGACCAGGGGTCTGGCAACCCTACTGGGGGGGTAGCAGCCTTGTTTGCAACAACTGGGGCAGGGCTTCCCCTGACGGCGAGCTGGCTGGCAGCAGGCAGAAGCCCAAAAAATCAGGGGAACCGCCACCTAGACCGGGGGTCTGGCAACCCTACTGGGGGGGTAGCAGCCTTGTTTGCAACAACAGGAAATTTTCTGTAGGGTATAAGCATTCCTGAGTCAGAAAAGAAATTGGTCATTGCCATCACATGTGCAAACCAGCCCAATTATTAAATGTGTTTCAAATAAACTTTGAACTAAATGAAACATTCCAATAGCTATGCCATAAAAAAATAATTCTAAACTGTTATTCCAGCATTTAGCTCTTTTCTGTAACATGTATCTATTATGCCTATCCATGTTCACATCCATATGGCAGCAGGATGAAGCTGCCTTTTCCTACTAACATTTCTTCTGTATGTCTCTGTGGACCAACTACACTTTTTCTAGTTGCTCACTTGCTTAAGGAGGCCTATTTAGCATCTGCTAAAGCCAATTCCTTTTCTATGGAGGCTCCCATCTTGTGAAGCAAGTACCCCAAGTGAGGGAGGCATCAACTTTAGAAGTTTACAGGAGGCACTACAAGATTGCTTTATTTGCATGGCTTTTGAATGGGGTTTAAGCTAGCATTTTCCTGGGAAGAACAGTAAATGCTTATTTTGTGTATTTGTGTAATTGTAAGCTGCTTTGGGCCAAAAGGGAAAGGCAGAGCATAAATATGTAAATAGAAAAGATCAATCATCCCTTGTTGGCTTGGTAGAGTGTACTGTTTACATAGACATAGAGGACAAGGTATGCTAAGTATATGTTACAATGGATTTCTGAAGAACTGTAGCAATTTACATGTTTTAAGGGGCAGCAAGCTCTAGAATGTGACACTTTTTCAAATAGCAAAGAATGGGAAGTTTCTGACCAGTCTGTCAATCTTGCTTTTTCTGTTTCTCTTGATTTCCCTAACAGATCCTCCAAGAGTTAGAATATGGTCCTTCTGTGGATTGGTGGGCTCTGGGGGTTCTTATGTATGAAATGATGGCTGGTCAACCTCCCTTTGAAGCTGATAATGAAGATGATCTTTTTGAATCCATTCTTCATGACGATGTGTTATATCCAGTGTGGCTTAGCAAAGAAGCTGTTAGCATTTTGAAAGCTGTAAGTTGGGCTATCTCTCTTTTTTTCCCCTACTTAAAATTGAATTTTCCTGCAGTAGTTTAAGAACAACCACCACTGGGAGTTCAACTACAGTTCAAAGTGCCACTGTCAGTATAATGGGGTCTGGGATGAATTACACTTCTTGTGGGAAAGGGACAAGAAGTTTGTGTTCCTTGCAGTTGTATACTGTATAAATGTATGCTCTTGAGAGTCACATTTCAGGAAGGAAAAAAAACTCTCAAGCAATCTGAGCTGTCTTACGGGTCTGATATAGCACACTGTGCGGCTGCGTTAGTGGGGAAAAGATTATGTAATTAAAGAAACACTGTCTATGTGCTTTTGTTAGGCCCCTATCCAGAACATACTGAGCATTCTCACGGTCCAATCCTAAACTGGTTTATTTGGAAGAAAGCCACAATGGGTTGGATTCATACTAATGTTGCCATGGGCACAAGAATTTCCACCCACAGGCACAATTTTCCTGCCTCTCCCCTCTTGCAGCAGCCTAATATGCTCCTCCACCATATTCTTGATTATTCTGTTATTTAATAATAACATTAAAAGGTCATATTCAGTGCCATTAAACTGTGGTCAGTAATTTGGCACACAGTATTCCATCCTACTTGTGAAAAGAGGAAATGATTCTTCATGGAATATTCTTCATACACTAGTATCTGGAGGTCTCTCAATCTATCACAAGCATGCTTGTAAAAATATTATAAATTTAAAATGTGTATGTTTAAACAAAATGTTTATTAAATTAAAATTACATGCACACTGCTTCAAATCTATACAGCTAATTCTCAACCTGATCCTAGAGTGTGGATCAAAAAATCCGTGTTTCTGCGGCAGGGATGGATGGGAGATTTTCCCACAAACTTGGGGAGGTTCCTGGTTTGCAGAAAAAACTGATACTAAAAAATGGTACCATTAGACCTCCTGAAAATCTTAGAAGCAATGTCTGTAACTTACCCAAAGATCTCAGGAGCCATTTTGGAGCTTGCTAGGCAACTGACTATGGCTTGATTAGTGTGGGTGGGAGACTGAAAAGGGGAAGATGGAAGGGGGAGAGTAAGGGAGGTAAGCTAAAGAGGGAGAAAGCCGAAACGAAAGGTTGGTGGGACAGAAGAAAATGGAGATCCTGCAGGAGAAGGGGAGGCAGGAAAGCCAAAGGTAGGGGGAGACAGCTAAAGGTGTGTGGGTGGGGGAGTGGGAAGGAGAGCAATGCAGAGAAAGGAAAGAGACTAAGGGAGTTGCCAGGAAGAGGGAAAGAGGGAAAGTGGAAATGCTGAGGGGAAATACAGGGGAAATGAGATCCTCCACCAACCATATTGGTGTATTGTAAATTTACACTAACCCAAACTGGTATTAGTTTCTTGGCTCCTTACAAGGGCTCTTGGGAACTCTGGTTCTTTGGAGTTGCTGAGGATTCGCTCTCAAAGATTTCCAGCCCTCTTACAAAGTTGCAGTCAACAGTTGTTGACTTTGTAAGAGCTTTGTGTCCTTGACACACGTTCAACTGGACTGGAGCCCTAGTTTAAATTTTATCAAGGTTTAGGAATTTACTGCTGCTAACATTTGAAGCAACCCTAACTCCATTGATTTCATTGAGGGGGAACATCCACATATTGTTTTAGATCTTAATCATGATTCAGCTGAGATCAATAGAGTTACATCATATGGGAAGAATCCTGCTGTAGTGCATTTAGCCCTTCCTCCAATAAAGAGCCACTTTTTGCTATAGTTTCAGGCTTAGCTCAGTGTTTGAAACTTGTGCCCTTCATCTTGTACTTCTGTTGAATTCAGTTAACAGGAGGGCAGGAAGACCAGAGGAAATGTAGGGGCGTCTGTGTACTTGACTGCCAAATATTAACAAGGGATTAGCTTTGGAACGTTTGGTTTCCTCACATTGTATTCTTAAACGTAGATTTTGTTCTTCAGGCACTGTAAATCAGAGCTCTACCAAGATTTTAAAAATGCAGTTTTAAGTAGCTTTTGCAGAATGTTTGTTTTCTGTTCAACCTTATTTTCTGTGCAGTATTTTGCAAATTTGCAAATCGTCTTAAAATTTCTCTTTCTAAAACAAAAACAAAGCTAAAATCCTTTCAGTCTTCCTATTAATTTCAGATTTTTATTGTCAGCCTTGAAGATCAAGGCTTGTTACAGCCTTGAAGGTCAGGAAGTATGTTATTAAAATGACTAAACTTAAGAACAAAAGAACATAAGAAGAGTCCTGCTGGATCAGACCAATGGTCCATCTAGTCCCCCATCCTGTCTCACACAGTTGCTAACCAGTTCTTCTGTACAGCCAACAACAGGACATAGAGGCCAAGTCCTTCATAAGAACATCAGAAGAGCCCTGCTGGATCAGAGCAGTGGTCCATCCAGTGCCTCTGAATGTGGTGGTTCCCCTCAGTAACCATGGCTAGTAGCCACTGATAGACCTGTCTTCCATGAATCTATCTAATTCCCTTTTAAAGCTGTTTATTCCTGTGGCAGTAAATTCCATATCTTAATCACTCTCAAAGTAGTATTTCCTTTTGTCTGTCTTGAACCTAATGCCCTTCAGTTTCTTTGGATGCCCTTGAGATCTAGTATTTTGGGAGAGGGAGAAAAATTTACCTTTGTCAACTCTCTCCACCCCATGCACAATTTTATAAACTTCTGTCATGTGCCCCCTTGGGCATCTCTTTTCTTAATTGAAAAGTCCTCAACTTTTCAGTCTTTCCTCATAGGGAAGTTGCTCCAACCCCCTCATCATCTTGGTTGCCCTCCTCTGTACTTTCTCCAGCAATGCAGCATCCGTTTGGAGATATGGTGACCAGAACTGTGCACAGTATTCCAAATGAGACTGCACCATAGATCTATACAGGGGCATTACAATATTGGCCATTTTATTCTCAATCCCTTCTGTAATAATCCCTAACATAGAGTTTGCCCTTTTCACCACAGCGGCACAATGGGTTGACACTTTCATTGAACTATCCACTACGGACCCCCAAGATTCTTTCCCTTCTCAGTCTCAGCAAGTTCAGACTCCATTAGCCTATACCTGAAGTTGGGATTTTTTTTGTCCCAGTGTGCATCACCGTACACTTACCAAGACTGAACTTCATTTGCCACATTGTCGCCCCACTCACTCAGTTTGTGAAGGTCCTCTTGGAGCTCTTCACAGCCAGCCTTGGTTTTCACCCTCCTGAATAATTTTGTGTCATCTACAAACTTGACCACTACACCACTCAACCCTAGTTCCAGATCATTTATGAATAAATAGTCCCAGCCCCAATACCAATCCTTGTGGGACCCCACTGCTTATTTTTCATAACTGTCCTAGAATTTTTTGGGGGAAATTAAGCTTTAGGTTTGATTAATGTCAGAGCACGTGTATTGCCTGCAAAAGACTCCAGATTCAAATCCTCAGTATCAGCAACTTAAGTATCTTAGATAGCTGAACTATAAAAGTTCCCCATCTCTGGCCCTAAAGAGACATTGTACATCTACTACCAAGAGTAGACAGCAGTAGGCTCAATGAAGCATGACGGCTTCAAAAGGGAATTAGATAAGCATATGGAGCAGAGGTCCATCAGTGGCTATTAGCCACAAGGTATAGATAGGGGCTCTGGGGCAAGTGATGCTCTGTCTTCTTGGTGCTGGGGGGGTCAACAGTGGGAGGGCTTCTAATGTCCTGGCCCCACTGGTGGACCTCCTGATGGCACTGGTATTTCTGGCCACTGTGTGACACAGAGTGTTGGACTGGATGGGCCTTTGGCCTGATCCAACATTGGTGTCTCTTATGTTCTTATGTTCTTATGATCTGGCTCAACATAAGTTAGCTTTATATGGTTGCATGTGTTAACTGTATTAAAGGAACTTGTGCAGTGGGCTTTTCCCTTAGCAAGCCTCACAGGCAGATGGCATCACCCTGAGTCAGGTATAATATTCATCATAGTGTTTGGCAGAAAGAATGGAATGGTAGTTTGTCTTCAGGTCTCTCTGTGTGTGTGTCAGTTGTGAATGCAATAAACAAATGTTTGAAAACACATGCATCCTACTGCTATACTCATCAGACAACTGGAAACATTTGTACTCAATTGCTGTGTAATGTGGGAAATTATCTTATTTGGCCTGAGAAAGACTCTGGAACCTTGAGTATGTATTCTTAGCTAAGTAGTCAGATAAACACAGGTTCTTATTTGCTTGCAGACTGCAATGACAAGGCAGCAAGGAGCACCAAAAATACCACCCTTCAGGGAAGCATGTCCTTCAGCCGAATACCTTGGAAGGCCTTCCTTCCTCTTCCAGAACCTTGGCCTACAGCTCTTTAACAACCTCTTTGGTACAATTTACCACCAGTTAATCAGTGTCTGGTAATTAATATCCAGTAAATTTGTGTTTCCTCTGTAGTTCATGACAAAGAATCCAAATAAACGACTTGGTTGTGTGGCATCACAGAATGGCGAGGATGCCATTAAACAGCACGCATTCTTCAAGGAAATTGACTGGGTTCTTCTAGAACAACGGAAAATCAAACCACCCTTCAAACCTCGTATTGTAAGTAGCAATCTGAATCTGAGCGTGTGTGAGTGAGAGAGAGAAAACTTGCCTGAAAATGTCAGTGGTGACTTCCTTTATGCTATTGAAACTGTAATATTATTACAGAACTGAAAAAATCAAAGTAGCAAAAAATAGGCAGTGTGCCAGAAATAGTAAGGCTAATGGGTACGTCAGAGGTGAGTCTCAGAGTCATGAGTACAAGCTCAAGAACTCATTTTTATGACAAACTCAAGAACTCATTGAATCCTCTTTGCTCCAAGTGAGTTCTCACATGGTCACTACTGTTATCATTTGAAAGCCTCACCATATAAAACTGTACAGTTTTAAAGGGATCAGGCATCCCTGACCATCACCTTTTATCATGCCATGAGAGGAAAAACAGCTCGTTATATGTTGTGCCTCACTCATCAAGCATTCATCTAAATGTGGGAATATACCTTCAATATCTAAGGATATCTGTGGCTGAAAACTATTCCTCATGCTGGAATATGCATTCTTTCCAAATATAAGGCAGTAGTCTTTGAATAATGGAACCATTGGACTGTATGCTTTGAGGACCATGTTCCTGAGTTGTAGTATATACATTATTCATAAAAATTAATAGGAAGTCAAAAAGAATTCATAGTGGTCCACTTGAAGGGCGCATATTTGGAATACTTCGATGTGTGTTAAACTGGCTTATCTATTGGCAAACCATCCAAATCCAAGCAAAAACTTTTCAGATTTCATTATTCTCCTGTCAATTTAAATTGTCCTTATTTCAACTTTAATTTATCTAGTGGCAGTTTATCAGTTTTGTGGAACCTGGTGTTTAGACGTCATGCCCCAATATCCTTTTCCCCATAGAGCTGCCAATTGTGCAGATGATTACATTTTGTTCTTTTTTTTAAAAAATGAGTTTTCGAATACTTTGTTCTTCTTTGAGTTAGTTCTTCTTTGTTGCACTGCTGGTGGGGTTTTTTCCTTGTTAACTGATGAAGATTCTAAATTAGAGCAGTAATGATTTCAGCTCATAGGGCTATGAAAACAGAAGTCCACTAGAGGCTTTTTGTAGACCAGTGCTACAATCCGTCTTTCTGTTTCTGTTGAGTATGAGTATCTCTGGTGATGAAGTATATGTCCATCTGTTCTTAAAAAGAATATGCAGTTGCTCTAATAGATGTAACCTGAAAATATTCCAGGTTTTAAAAAATATATTTTTGCTTCCATCATTCCTTACCTTAGGGCTGGCTGATGCATCATTTTGACTGTGTCATGAAGTAATGACTTGCGTGTAACAATGAGATTAATCACCGCAGATAGAACTTTTAATATTTCCCTGTGTACAGCACATTAGAGGCAGTTCTCACTTTCCGTTGACAGCCAACAACTGCAGAGTAATCGAATGACGAGAGAAGTTAAGTCTGAAGACAGACTGTTTTGAATGGGGTGGAAGGAGTTTGAACCCACATTCTGGAACATGTTGTTATAGCAGTGGCTGTGTATTTCAACCACTTTCACTGTACTTAAAGCATTATGTTTGTGTTCAGCCTCAATCATGTTGCTGCGTTCTCACCACATTTCTTGAACAATCAACATTCAGTGTTTTCCATCTGTTATTTACATACTGTATTCTTCACACTTGGTTTTATTTTACCAGTTGGTGTCATTTGATTATAAGCAAAACTGTATCCTGTATTGGTGGTTGTTCTATTCTAACTCTCTCTTGTGCCTAAGTTTGTCAGAAACGTTTTGGTAAAAAGAGCAACAGGAGTTGAATGCAGAGAGAACTCACTTGTTTTGCTCTGTAATTGTTTTCTATTTTTCCTATACCAGATGATGATGAGGCATGTCATTTCCTGGCACTTATCCAAAAATTCTTTCCCCTCTAGCATGATTTCTCGTTCTTGTTCACTTGGTAAACTTAGTCAAGGTTGGCACGGATTCCAGCCTTGCCAGGCAGGAGGGAAATAGTGCATGAAGTTGAAAGTGCAACACTTCTGTACATTTGTCTGTTGCTTCAACATCCTGCACCTTGAATGGTTGGACACAGAAGTGTCTGTGTACTTCCTCCACAGCCATGGGAGATCTCTCTGGTGACAGAAACTACTGTACACTGTTGTCTGCCTCTACTGGACTTGATCAGCACCTTAATTCCAGTCCAAAAAAGTAAACCAATACACTGGAGCACACTTTTGCTTCCCACAACCCTAATAACTGTTTCTTCAGGATCCATGCTGGCTTCTTGCTCTCCATATTTATATCCATATCCATATCAATATCCATATGGGGTGGTGTATTTGATCACTACCCGCCACACAATATTCTCTTTCATTACTCCTTCAAGAACTAGGAGAACCCATAAATGACTTTCTGAGAAAGGAAAGGAAGTAACAGATACTTTAGGGTCTTACAGTGAGATGGAACAGGATGGAAAGCCGGTGTCCCTGAAAATACCAGTGTGGTATAGTGGTTAGATTGTTGGGAAGAGACCAGGTCATTCAGCCTATGTTCTATGGGCCATCCAGTCTCTGTTTGAACTATTTCATGGAATTGTTGTGATAGATTGTTGGGAAGAGACCAGGTCATTCAACCGATGTTCTATGGGCCATCCAGTCTCTGAACTATTTCATGGAATTGTTGTGGGATTAAAATGAAGAAGGGGAGAACTCTGTATGCTACTCTGAGCTCCCTGGAGGAAGGATGAGGTTTAAAAAGACAGAACATGAATTCTTCAACCACCACTCTGTTCAGTTTGTCTGAGTGTTGTTCCACATAAAGCACACTAAAAACAACAGTTGTATGGAATATCTGTCTGGAAGTGAAGACAAGGTTGTTTATTTGAAACTCTTGAACAGGTGGCCTTGGATTGATATAAGTGATACGAGGTCCCACAGTTGTTGTAGGCCTTTTTCACCAGCCATCTTTCCTATCCAGGTTGATGCTCATAGGTCAAGCACAGATGTCATTGTATCTTCTACATCCAATTACACTGTTTCAAGATGTTCTTCTTTTCTTTCCCAGCCACTGATAATCATGGGGCACAATCAGTCCTGTCATGTGGTCCTGCAGTCTTGGGCTCTAATCCCAAAGAGTTAGTTGTCCTTAAGTTGGGACAAAAAGTCACAACTAGCTGAAAGTCCTGCGAATTTTGATAGAGTATAAGTTGCTTTTTGTGGGTCAGGCATTTGCTCTTCATCGCCCCCAGGTTCCCTACCCTCTCATCAACCAGGCACTTCAGGGCCTCAAGTAGTAGGGTATACCAATCATAAGATTCCACCTCAGTGTTTGAATTGCATTTGTCTTTGCCAGCTATTGATAGATACTAGTGAAATGAACCGCATATATTTAAAAGATGTGTTCCCTTTGTATTCATTGGTAAGTGGTTTTTCATGGATCTTGTAATAATTGAATGAAGTCCTCTTTCTTCAAATTCTCAGAGCCATTTGGCTTTGAAACAAAGGTGGACCTTACTTGCCTTGCTAGTAACATTTTAACTCTTAACCACTCAAAAATTGAAGACCAGGAAGTCCAAGATATTCTTTTTTCCCCATAAAGTTAGTTTCAGGTGGGTAGCGGTGTTAGTCTGTAATAGCAGAACAACATTCAAGTCCAATAGCACCTTAAATGACCAACCACATTTTCCTGGGTATAAGCTGTCATGAGTTAAAGCTCATTTCATCTTTCCTTAACATTGTTCAAAAGTTTAGCTTTGACATGCACTTCTTAAAAAAAAAAGAAATAATCTTATTTTTAAAATAATATCTTTTAGTAGAGAATTGCTTTCTTTGTATTATGTAACTTCAGATTTTCCTGATATAGACTATTCGGATAGTGTCAGATTATTACTAAATATTTAGGTGTCTTAGAAAAGAGTCTTAAAACAGCTTACATGCCATGTTAATGCTATTTAAACTTTCTGGGACTCTTGTTCTTGACAGTACAGTTGTGATGGTGTAAGTGGGGCCAAGTCTTGAGCTTGCATGTAATGTATGTACTAGGCTGGGCTATGTTTTCTCAGACTCATCAGCTGCTATGTGGAGAGAAGGAGAAGTCAAAAGCAGAGAGGCAGCAAGCTGAAGGGGCTCTGTAGCCATCAAGAGCAGAGAGTCTCCTACTTCCAGTTTGGTGTAGTGGTTAAGTGCGCGGACTCTAATCTGGGAGAACCAGGTTTGATTCCCCACTCCTCCATTTGCTGCTGCTGGATGACCTTGGGCAAGCTATAGTTCTATCAGAGCTGTCCTTGAAAGAGCAGTTCTCTCAGAGCTCTCTCGGCCCCACCTACCTCACAGGGTGTCTGTTGTGGGGAGGGGAAAGGAGTTCGTAAGCTGCTCGGAGACCTCCTCCTCCTCCTCCTTCTTTGGACCAGCAAACAAGCCTGATATCAAAACTTTTTGCTCTCATGTAGGGCTGTCAACAGGCCCAGAGAAAAATGTCTTGTCTCCTTAATAAAAGTCTAATATGTGGAAATGGACAGTTGAAGCTGTTCAAGGCATGGAGGTAAAGAAAGCCACCTGGCCAATAACATCCCATTAAGCTTCTATTAAAGAGACAGGACTTGGGTATTTGACAATTCTACTCTCATGAAGTGCCACATCATTCACATGTAAAGAGGATTCTTTGCTGGTACAGTTGGTCTTCCTGCAGTTTCCCTACTTAGGCCTCTGCCACACGGCAAGGAAAACACAGGGAAAAGAGCGGCTTTTAAAAGCCACACCAAAGTTGAGATGCCGCGGCAGGATCCCACGGATCCCCTGAGCCATGGCGCGGTGCTCCCCGGCACGATCAGATGCCAGGGAGGAAGAGTCGGATGGGAGGGGGAGGCTGCCGGGGGCCGGGATGCGCCGGCGCAAGGACGCGCCGGCCGATCCCACGGCCCAGTTTGAGGTGCTCTACTCGAAAGAACCACCTAGGTAGGTGGTTCTTTTTTAGTGCGGGTTTTTGGCGGGAGGGACGGATCGGGGGCGGGCAGGCAACGATTCCCAGATGTTGCCGTGGGATCGCGCCCATTTGCTCCGCCCCCATTCCGTCCCGCTCCCGGCCCAAAACGCCTCGTATGAACAGGGCCTAAGATGCCCTCTCAGGTTAAAGAGATCAAGACCTACTGCAGGCTCAAGTCATGCCGAGTTTACCTGTGGAAGATCTCCAAGACCTTAGTCAGACTGGAGATTGAATAAAGAAAATCTTGCACAGCAAGGAACTAACTCACAAACAGATGAGTATGGTAGAACTTAGCTAGGACAGTTAGTCTGTGAGTGTTAAGGACAGGATCAGGAAAGCAGCATCAGAACCAGCTTGCAATTATATCTTTCAGGACAGAGAGCCAGTCTGGTGTAGTGGCCAGCCCAGTATGTTGGACTAGAGGACTAAGAGGACCTGGAATCAAATCCCCACTTTGCTATGAAGCTCACTGAATGATCTTGGGCCAGTCAATACCTCTTAGCCTCACCTAACTCACAGGGTTGTTGTGAGGAGCGGGGGGAGGATGTGCACTGTCCTTTGCTTCTTGGAGGAAGGTCAAGATGAAAATCCATTTTAAAAATTCCAAGCCAGCAATTTGTGAGCCACAAAGCCCCACACAGTCCACCAGCAGCACTGGGGCCTGCCAGATGCTTAACAGCCTTCTTGCTTGATCAGTCCTTGGCAATCAGCAAAAACAGCTTTATAAAGATGCTATCATATGTGGTTTCTGGGCTGCATTTGGCTTGATGGGTCAGAGGAAAGGGATTTGGGGGTTGCTAGCCCCTTCTGCTTTTTAGGCTATCGTGCTCTTACCTTTGTCACAGAATGAAAGATATTTTTATCCTCTTGCCTGAATGAAATTGTAGTTATCATAGCCTTGTCTATCATTGTTGCATTCTAAACTCCTGTATGTTTATTTCCTTCAAATCTGTCCATGTAGTTTTCTCGCTCCTTGTAAGTCTTGTCTTAAGGATGCCAGCAATGTGTTTGACGTTCAAGTTTGTGCTGCAGCAAAGGTTTACATTTGAATAGCCCCAGCACCAGAACAAAATTTCAAAAGTAGCCAGTATGCATTCCTGAGAAGTGCTGGCAATTAATGCACAAGTTCTTTCTTTTTACAGCAAGAACATAATTTTTCATAAAGTTTTCACGATGCATTTGAAAACTGTCCAAGTGTTTTTCCACACGCATAAAAATTCACAAAACATGTGCGAAATAAAAATATTTTCACTAGAGTGACTTGGGCAGACGAATCTGTATATCAGATTCAGCTGCACTTTGGCAAGTGAAGGCCTTTGTTGTGCAGAAAGGTGGCATAGAAATCAAATAATTAACAATGTGTCAGTGGATTGCTGTAAAAAAATCAAGTGTTTGGTTATTTTTTTTTTAAAAAAATACCCAGTGTTGCAGCAGGTACCAGTTTGTAAAGCAATGTGGCTGGAATCCTTAAAGAGGGACTTTCTTTCTGGAGACAACATTTTAAACAGAAATAGACCTTTGGAAAATTTGCCATGTTTTAAAACTTTATTTGCTGATGAGCCAAAACATTTGTGCATTTTTAACTTGGGCTTTCTGTTCTGCTGCTTTGAAGTCATAATTTTGCACAGGCAAATTTCTTACTGGACCTATCCTGGGTTTAGGATTATGACTTTGCAGTTTTGTTGTGGCAAAGGAATCCCTTCTTAAAATACAGTATCCTTCAATAATACTTAACAGAAACACCAGAAATTATTGGCCAAGTAAATTTCTTTTTGTGTGAATGTTCTCTCTTTTCAAGTTTGCTTCAGTGTGAATGTCCCTCTTTAAGGTAAGGCCTACACTATGGGGAAAATGTTCAGGTAGGTCCGTTTTTAGGCCTATAACAAACCTGAGGTGTCCCTCCAGTTTCATACTATATTTCCATTCACTCATCCAGGTGCATGGCAACTGGCGTTTAGCAAGAGGGGGATGCAAAGGGCTGTACTGCATGCAGTTGCATGGAATGTATTTGGCTCAGATCAACTTTGGGCAGTGAGGTCAACCCATGTACCATTGTACAAAACACAATTTCATTTATTCCCAACCTCCCTTTGTATCTACATGGATTCCAGCATCATGAAGTTCTTCTCATGACCCAGTCAATGTATCAAAAATAATGCTGTAATTTGTTCATGTCTACATAATGCTTGTTTAAATATTTAAGAGTATCCACTAATGTAGTTCCCAAACTGTGACTATGAGAGAATTTTTAGCGTCCCATATAAAATATGTTAGGTGTCTAATTAGCAGCACGGAGGGAAAGCAGCATGGTATAGCCTGATCTCATCAGGGCTTGGAAGCTAAGCAGGGGTCAGTACTTGGAAGGGAGGCCACCAAGGAAGACTCTGCAGAGGAAGGCAATGGCAAACCACCTCTGCTCCTCACTTGCCCTGAAAGCCCCTTGCTGGGGGTCACCAAAAGTCAGCTGCGACTTGACAGCACTTCACACACAAACATAATTAGCAGCTCCTAAGCACACAGTTACAAAAGAAGCTGCTGTTTATACTTCTGAGTGACATGCCTTGTTCCAATCAAGCTTCATCTGGGGATAGGCGATCCAGCAGTGCCTCTGCTTTGGGAGTGACCAGGGCTTTTTTTGTAGAAAAAGCCCAGCAGGAACTCATTAGCATAACAGGCCACATCCAACACCAGAAACTCATTAGCATATTAGGCCACACCCATGACACCACCGTTCATTAGCATATTAGGCCACACCCTACACCTTGCCTTGGCTTGCTTGGGCGCCCCGCAGCTGCAGGGACCCGGGCAAGCCGGCCCTTGGACAGGCTGGGGGGGGGCTTTTTAATGGCCCC
>NW_015161480.1:160941-161708 GCF_001447785.1 Gekko japonicus | reverse complement strand
TTGACTGCTAGTACCCCTATAAGTGACACAAAGAAATACAGATCATTCTTACATCAGGAAGGTGTCTATTTTTTAAATCAGAAAAAAATACCTTACCTATCAGAAATTTGGAGGAAACCAGATTAGGGTAATCTTGTGGCCAGCTGCATCCTTTCATTTAGGAGCAAGCATCTGTTCCTTCCGAGAGAGCTGGTTGCCAGATTCACCTTTAAATAGAGATGGGCACAAACCAGCTCATGAACTAAAGTTCTTGATGAATTTTGGGCAGTTCGTGCTTTGCGAGTTCGAACTTTCCAGCACGAACTTTCCACAAACGTTCAAGTTGTTCGTGGAGGTTTGTGCTTGTCAGTGAGTGGAGACATTCCCAGACAGACTCCGTGCAATCAAAATGTTTACAAAACTTCAAAGCAACAATGTGGAGGTCATGTAGAGGACCATCCAGGGGAGGTCCCTGTCGACTTTGATGTCTCTAGCTTGCATAGGATCTGTTCTATACACTCCTGAACGGCAGTCATTTTGACAGGTACAGGTTCAGGAGGTTGACAGGTTCAGGAGGTTCAGGAGTGTATAGGGTGGATCCTGTGCAAGCTAGAGTCACCTAACTCACAGGAGATCTCTGGCTGACTATTCTCTACCTGCTCTCCACATTTGGTAAGGATTGGATTTAAGAGGTCTGAGTTATGTCCCCCCAAGAAATTTCCCCAGGAAAGTGCTTTCTGGTAAATGACAGGCTGTCGTTTCACCAGAAAGCACTTTCCTGAGAGCAC
>NW_015161480.1:144001-160828 GCF_001447785.1 Gekko japonicus | reverse complement strand
TTCACCAGAAAACACTTTCCTGAGGGCCCCTTCTTGGGGGGGGGGGGGGATAACTTAAACCCCATAAATCCAGTTTTCTCCAAACTTGGAGGACAGATAGAGGAGTGTCAACCAGCGATCCCCTGTGAGTTTGGTGTCTCTAGCACATGGGGGGCATTCTACCACCTCACAAACTGAACCATTTTGCAAGTCAGTTAAAAATTTGTGACAGACTATGGTTCGCCAACGGGGCATTTCACAAATGTATGCATTTTTAAATGGAAACACATGGGACAGAGTGACTGAATAAATGGGTATGAAATTTCCAAATGCTGGCAGCTGGATGATACTATTAGTTAGAGTTATGAAATGATAGCCGTGCATTAAATTTGTACCCTGTTTTTAGTTATATTGGCCCTCAGAAGTTTTTTGCAATTAAGATTCATTACAACTCAAAGAAGGGAGCAATTATTGCCATTGAAATAACTTGCAGAAGTCTACCTGCCTGATGGAGTAGCACTTTTGCTTTTGTAAGGAAGAGATTATCTATGCTGGAGTCCTTGTTGCCCTCATCACTTGTAAAACTTGTCAGATGTCAAGTTAACCCTTGTCATGATGGCTGGTTCAGAACAGTTAAGCAGTCCTGAGGTACTTGTCAGAAATATGGCCATGTCAATAGTGTTGTGTTGGTTAGGCAAATGCTGAAAATGCTGGTGTCATGTGTGGACAACCATTTCTTTCTGTAGGATTAACAGAATTGAGGTATGAATGAATTTCATTGGAAAGCTAACAGACACACCACTCTGGTGCATTCTATAGGAGATTGACAGTGTACCTATACTAATATGTTAAACTGAATTCATAGGAACAAGTGACTGACCTGTAAGGAACTGTGAAAGAGGCAGGGGTGTCCCTTCCATTAAGTATAAATCCCCCTGAATTTAGTGATGCTTACTTCTGAATAAAAACATGCAGGAACAGGATCCATATAAACCTGGAGAGAGGAGGTTCAGTTTCCTTTTTTTTCACTTGAAAACCATCTGCTAGTCTATCCCAACATTGTAATGAGAGACACGCCTCTTTTGGGTCCAAGCCAGTGGTGGGTGCTATTTTGCCCAAATCTGAGTTTTCCCCCTCCTGTTTTCACCTGTAAGTCGTAACATTCCAAGCCTGCTGACCATATTCAGTACCAAACAGTCATGTTGTGTTTTTTTCCCTTTAAGTTAATATACAAGCTCATTTTTTGCATACCTGGTGAGTCCCCCAAGAAGGCAGAACCTCCTTCCATCTTCTTGTGAGAGACCTCATTGTACAGCCCCCCTTCTTCTTGATTCCTCATGAACACCCAGTTTCTCTCCTCATATTAGTAAATTGAATGGAATAGTTGCCAAAACAGGTACAGGGAGTGTACAGGTAAATACACAGTAAGGACAGGGTGACCCTCAAAAGTATGTGGCAAAACTGTTCTTCTTCTGAATCTCTGTCCTGACACATTTTTCATCTTTTTCTTATTTTGTCTGGTTTCCTTAAATGTCAGGGTGTGAGGAATTGAAAGGCTGAGTGCAATGCAAATCAGACAGTGGGGAGAAAGTGAAAGACAATTGACCTAAAAAACTGTAATTCTCTTCACAACCATTGCAGATTTCTACAGACCAATTTCTGAAAGGAGAAAAATAGCAAAATACTGTAAGATAGTAAGTGGTCCATAAAAAAGGATCAAAATCATACTAATACATGGAAATGGAGGGAAGCTAACATTATAAAAAGCATAAATATGAAAATATGTCACATGTATGGAAGGAAGAAAACAAAGACACTGGCAGTTAGAAAACCACAAATAAAGTGTCCAATTTTGCAGACTAGCTATTGTTAGAAAGGAAAGTATAGTAACTTAAGTAAAAATAATGAAAGATATGAATGCAAAAAACCCAAACATTGTTAGGAAAAAAACTTAAGTGCTCACATTGAAGAAAATGAACATTTTAAAATGTAATAGAATAAATTCAGTGGGACAAGTCTTGTATTTAAAAAGCTGTTCATATATCAATTCCTCACACACAAAAGTGGCAATATGGAAGGACATATTCAACTTGTCTTCAATTACCAGACTCAAATAACAGTGTAATAAAGACTGATCTGGTGAGCAAATGAATATATTTGAAGTGGACTCATGCATTTTCAAAAACAGACTAAAGAGATATTTAAAAATATATAGTAAATAGAAGAAAATGTTAGTAACAATGTAGAAAGTTCATACAGTATGGTGAGAGGAAGCAGAAAGAAGCAGTTTTTAAATATAACATTAAAAGAGGTGGGAGAAATCTTTAAGAAGTCCAACAAAGAATAGACCCCTCTGACAATAAAACAGAACAAAAGTCAACCCACTAGACATTAACAGTCCAAAACAGAGTGCCATAATCATGGAGGGGTAGGAAATAAAAATGAATGCAGGGAAAGGAACATTTATTTAATAGACTGAGAATAAAATTGAAATTATATAGTCATAGATACAGTAAAGATAGGAGCTGCGGTGGCTCAAGTGCTTAAGACGCTGAACTGCAGGCTGTGGAAGGTCAGTAGTTCAGCAGTTCGAGACCCGGGTTCTGCATGACGGAGTGAGCTCCCATCTCTAGCTCCAGCTCCTGCCAACCTAGCAGTTCGAAAGCAAGAAATGGCAAGTAGATAAATAGGTACCACTTCAGTGGGAAGGTAACAGCGTTCCGTGCGCCTTGGTGTTTAGCCACAGAAACGTCTTTGGACAGGGCTGGCTCTTCGGCTTTGAAACGGAGATGAGCACCGCAACCCTAGAGTCGGATTCGACTGGCTTTCGAGCAAGGGAACCTTTACCTTTACAGTAAAGATAGATTACCATGTATAGAAATTTTGTATGATAGACTGGGGGTTATTTATGGGAGCTAAGGTAGTTTACATTCAGATGCTGGCATAATAAAAAGGCAGGAAAATGCCAAAAGTATGGAAAAGAGGATGCACAAGACATATTTGGGTACATACATTAATAAACAGTACAATGGGAAGCACTAGAAAATGTATTAGATTTATTATGGAAAAAGACAAAAACCAAGTAGAAGCCGAACAGCCGCAAGAGATGGAAGAAGGCCCACAGAATTTGCCACAGTACAAAATAAGATTCCACATGCTAGAACTGCTTTAGAATCACATGATGGTACGCCATCAACACATAGGAGTATTGTTTGTATTAGAAAACCTGTGCCAATGGATCGATGCAGTCAACGCTGAGAACATTATCAGGTTTAAAAGGGGATTAGACAAGTTCATGGAAGATAGATCTGTCAATAGCTACTAGTCATGGTGACTAAAGGGAACCTCCACCTTCAGAGGCAGTAAACCTGTAAATATCAGTGTCAGGAAGCAACATCAGGGGAAGGCCTCAGCCTCTATGCCCTGATGCTGGATCTCCAGAGAACCGGTTAGCCACTGTGTGAGACAGAATGCTAGACTAGATGGACCCATGGTCTGATCCTGCAAGACTCTTCTTATGTTCATATAGATGATTTGAACTTCACATGACTAAGGTATAACAATTTAATATACAAATTCTCAATTTAGCTGCACAGGTTAAAATCAGAAATAATTTCACATAGCTGCACTTGGCATCTTACTATTGGACAGTTAGGGAAAATGTCAGTAGATTTTTTTCCTTTGCGTTAATATACAAAACCACCCTCATGTGGCGTTTTGGTGGTCTGCCTGTGTTAGAATACAGGAAGAATCTTATCTTTATGAGCCTGACAGTATTAATGGCCACTTTATTTGGGTGCCTCAAGAAACATGTTATTATTCTACCAATATGCATATGACTTTGATACATAAACTTGGAAAGGGTGATCTTTTATCACTTTTACATGTAATAAAAAAATACAGCTTAAACACAAACCTGACATTGCACCATGGATTTTTCCTTAAAGGGATTGTAAAATTTTTGAGAGGTTACAAATTATACCTATGTCTAAAATATTTTTAAATAAAACAGAATATTTTAAAATAAAAGGCTTGCGTTGTGTACAGCATTCTTTTCACATTTGGCAGAAAGTTTCATCAAATAAATTAAGAAATTCCAGCAAAAATCCCAAATTCCTACACTTTATAAATATATGTAAAACTGCTGGGGGCAGGGCTTGAGTGCTCATTACTTGTGGAGCTGAGGCTTAATGTCTCCAGCTGCTCCGCCACCTTCCCTTCCCGTGGTTTGCTCGGGCAGTTCGAGCAAGCCGGCTGCTGGACGAAAAGAGAGGCGGTTTAAACCACCTTCCCTTCCTTGGCTTGCTCAGGATCCCCGCGGCTGCAGAGAGCCCGAGCAAGCTGGCTGCTGGAGGGATGTGCATTCGGTTCATCTGAACCAAATGCACCCCCGAAAATGGCCCATTCGGGCCCCTTTCAGGCTGCTGCGGGCCGAATCAGATTCTCTGATCTGAATCGGCTTCCCACAGTTCGGCCCCATGTTTCAGGAACATGGGGATAGGGGCTACCTGTTTGGGGGCCCGTAGAATTGGACCCCTAGTCCAATGTTCTTCAAACTTGGTTGGTATCTTGGGGAGAGGGTCCAGGAGCTACCCTGCGAGTTTGGGGCCTCTCCCTCAAACTCCCTCCCCTCCAGCCACCAGAATATACCCTATGTTTTCGCCATTGACTTTAATGGCCCATAGGATATAATGGGGCCGAAATTGACATTTGGCTGGCCGTTTTTCAAGCCCGGTGTTCTAGCGGGGAGGCTGAAAAAGGAGGGGAGAGCGCCTGAAAAAAGAGGGGGACGGCTCTGCAGGCCATTTTTTAGGCCCGGATCCTGAAAAGGGCGGGGAGGGCAACTCAGCAGTCCTCCCCAGGGGTGGTTGCAGCTGCCGCCAAAAGCGGCGGCGGCGGGGGCCATAACTTTTTAAAGAGCCCCTAAAAACAGCTGGGGGAGCCAGAATGACCTCTCGCACGAAAGGTGGAATTTGCCCCTACGAGTCCAAGGCCACCACCCTGGGGCTCAGGGAGGCGGAGGAACATTTCGCCGCCGCTCCTCCCCGGCTGCCAATGTGGCCATTGCAGCTGCCGCCGACAGCACCGGCGGCCACAACTTTTTAAAAAGCCCCCAAGGACAGCTGGGAAAGCCAGAATGACCTCTCACATATGATCTGGAATTTGCGAGAGGTGGAATCACACGCGAGAGGTGGACATCACACACCAGAGGTGGGATTTGCCCCTAGGAGTCCAAGGCCACCACCCCGGGGCTCAGGGAGGCAAGGAAATGTTTTGCCCCACCCCCCACGTGCACAAACTCTGGCAGAGCTGTCCTTGAAAAAGAGCAGTTTGTGTAAGAGTTCTCTCAGCCCCACCCACCTCACAGGGTGTCTGTCATGGGGAGGGGAAGGGAAAGGAGTTTGTAAGCCACTCTGAGACGCCAAGTGAATGGCGGGGTATAAATCCAATCTCTTCTCTTCTTCTTCTTCTAAGGACAGCTGGGGGAGCCTGAATGACCTCTCGCGGGAGAGGTGGAATTTGCCCCTACAAGTCCAAGGCCACCAGGGAGGCAGGAGAACGTTTCCCCCCCCCATGGGCGTCGCAGCTGATCGCCGCCATTTCCACCGTCACTGCTGCAGTCGCTTCTACTGCTCCTGCCACACACCCCCGTATGGGGAGGGTGCCCCCTGCCACCTAAGGGCAGGTACCCATTCATCTACTCGCTTATATTAATTGCTTTCGAACCGCTGGGTGGGCAGGAGCTGGGACTAGGGCCAGGAGCTCACCCTGGCCGCGGTGGGTCTCGAACAGCTGTAGCAGCTGTTCACTGATGTTACCAGCAGGCGTTTTACCGCCTGCGCCACTGCTCCCTACGACTCCAAGGCCACCACTTGGGGGGCTCAGGGAGGAGGGAGAACGTTTTCCCCCCCCGGGCGTCACAGCAGCCATAACTTTTTAAAGAGCCCCTAAGGAGAGCTGGGGGATCCAGAATGACCTCTCACGCGAGAGGTAGAATTTGCCCCTACGAGTCCAAGGCCACCATCCCGGGGCTCAGGGAGGCAGGTAACATTTCAGCCCCCCACGGTTGCCCAACTGATGGCTGGTGGGAGCAGGGGGCGGGGCTTATGTGCCCGTCCCCTGGGCTTCTGACTGCCGGAGCAGTGCTCCGGCAGGAACTGAGGCCTGCATATGCATGTTTCCTGGCATAGAAGCAGGCAGATGAAAGGGAAGAGGCTAGGGCATTTCCTTTACAATACTCTCTTTTGATTGCTGTTAGATCCTCAAAGAAGGTAAAGTTAAAGCTGATAAGAAGACAGAGGTCTGCAGAGCTAACTTCCAGTCAAGACAGTGCAGGAAGTGGGGCTTAAGGGCACATGCCAGCTGGATGCAGAAATAGAACACAACCAACAATAGGAGTATGTTTTCAGCTAAATCCATGCCGAAAAATATCTGAAAAATACCTTATTGATATTTTCCTGATATTGTTTCAGCCAGATATAGATTTGGGTTATTGTTCAGACATCTGAAATGGCCAAGCCCTGAAAATCCCAAAAATAATCAGGATTTTCGGGATTGCCATATAGTCAAACTCAAAGGGCTTACAGTCTCTTTAAACACCTTCTGGGTGAACTCGGAGAAGATGTTTAAAGGGACTGTGAGCCCTTTAAATGCCATTGGTGTTCACTCGTCGCAGAGTCGCATGACTTGGAGAAGTCAGTTAAAGGGACCGTGATCCCTTTAAACACCTTTTTCCTCCTCCATTGGAAGTAATTGCCTTTGGAGCCATAAAATTGTACCCCCTTGGTTCAATCTTTTTGAAAAACTTTTTTGGGTTTTTTTGTGTTTTTTTTTTAGGAGAGGAACCAGCACCTATGTTGCAAATTTGGTGACTCGACCTCAAAAACACATTCTCCAGAGCCCCAGATCGATTCTCCATTATACGCTATGGGGACCATTGATTATAATGGTTCACATAGGGTATAATGGAGCTGGAAAAAAATCAGGTTTCCTGAATATTTCCTGAATCCGGATACCATACTAGTACTTGGATTTGAGAATATTGGAAAATACCAATATTTTTCAGGTTCAGCATACCCAAACCTGAAAAATACTGGATTTTTTTGGTGACCCCTAGCCAACAATTCTGAAAAAATGTCTTGCTATAATTGTGAAAATTATTGAGATCCTGACTCATAGAAAATATCATCAAAATTGACTGTGTGAACTATCTTACCACTGACTGAATATGTACATTTTCAAAGGTTAGGAAACATTAAACACCTTTTTCCTCCTCCATTGGAAGTAATTGCCTTTGGAGCCATAAAATTGTACCCCCTTGGTTCAATCTTTTTGAAAAACTTTTTTGGGTTTTTTTGTGTTTTTTTTTTAGGAGAGGAACCAGCACCTATGTTGCAAATTTGGTGACTCGACCTCAAAAACACATTCTCCAGAGCCCCAGATCGATTCTCCATTATACGCTATGGGGACCATTGATTATAATGGTTCACATAGGGTATAATGGAGCTGGAAAAAAATCAGGTTTCCTGAATATTTCCTGAATCCGAATACCATACCAGTACTTAGATTTGAGTTCAGCATACCCAAACCTGAAAAATACTGGATTTTTTTTTGTGACCCCTAGCCAACAATTCTGAAAAAATGTCTTGCTGTAATTGTGAAAATTATTGAGATCCTCATAGAAAATATCATCAAAATTGACTGTGTGAACTATCTTACTACTGACTGAATATATGCCTCTTCCCACAGACAAGACAGAGGTTTCTGAATAATTCGAAGGCTCCACAAAATATGCGGAATAAAATATTAGAGTAAAAGTTTTGTTATCTGATACTTAATTATCCAGAACACTCAGTTAACCAGCATTGCCCAGAAAGCAAGCTGCTCACCCTCAGGCACCATACCTTACACCTCCAGGCACATGCACCCCACCCAGCCAACCAGCTTAATACCTCTAGGTAGGAGCCAGTGCTGAGCAATAAATTTGAGTATCTGGCATATTGGATTAACCGGCAATGCCCATTCCTTACAAGAGCAAGACAAAGATTTTACTGTATTTCAAATTAAAGAAGGCCCAGCTAGATTGAATGTAATCATTGTACTGAGGGGATACAGAATATTGAGATCAGTACAGTATTAGTTAAGCAAAAACAAGGAGAAAGGGAAGCTGAAGGTCAGGTTTAGAATAACACCACACAGGGTGAGATTAAACAGAAGTCCAGTGGCATTTTGAAGACTAACATAATTTATTCTGGTATATTTTTTTCATGAGTCGGAGCTCACTTCATCTGATGTAAGATGTTTAAAGTGCCACTGGGGGACTGCTGCTACAGACTAACATAGATACTCCTGTGGAATTATTATCCTAGAGGGTAAGATTAGGGATTGGAGATGTAAACCATGAAGTGCACATTTCCCAGTCCTAATCCCCTCATCCATCCAAGATAGTATAAGGGTTATGACCATGTAGCTGCATTATACTGAGTCAGACCATTGGTCAAGTAAAGTCAGTATTGGCTACTCTGGCTGTGCTTCTCAAAAGTATCAGGTAAACATCTTCCACATCACTTACTACCTGATTCTTTTAACTAGAAATGCCATTGATTGGACCTGGGACCTTCTGCATCTAAAACACATGCTCTGCCTCTAACTCTTCTCCTTTCCTTCAACCATGAAGCAGAAGGGAGGGGGTTCCTACCAGTCCTATTTAATTGCCCACATACCCAAGACTGCTTTCAACAGGAAACCCCCCTGAAAGTTGATAGTATTTTGGAATATGTATGCATACACTGTTCTCCCACCACCACAAGTCCTATTCTGAGTTGCTTTGTGCTCCCCTGGCCCAGAAATTTAGCAGTCATTACATTTGTGCTGTATATCCTAGAGTGACAAGAAGCCACTTGTCTAACACTGGGACTCAGCAGTTTCTGCTGTGGAAATAATGCATCTGCCCACAGACAAGACAGAGGTTTCTGAATAATTCGAAGGCTCCACAAAATATGCGGAATAAAATATTAGAGTAAAAGTTTTGTTATCTGATACTTAATTATCCAGAACACTCAGTTAACCAGCATTGCCCAGAAAGCAAGCTGCTCACCCTCAGGCACCATACCTTACACCTCCAGGCACATGCACCCCACCCAGCCAACCAGCTTGATAGTATTTTGGAATATGTATGCATACACTGTTCTCCCACCACCACAAGTCCTATTCTGAGTTGCTTTGTGCTCCCCTGGCCCAGAAATTTAGCAGTCATTACATTTGTGCTGTATATCCTAGAGTGACAAGAAGCCACTTGTCTAACACTGGGACTCAGCAGTTTCTGCTGTGGAAATTTCATACTGGTTTGTCCCCCTACCCCCAACTGTATCTTCTAATGAAAACATTCCTATTAGTGAGAATAGACCATCTTTCACAACATTCTTCTCTGGGCACAGTGGAATTTATAATTATACTTTCTGATGAATTAGATAAGCATATGGAGTAGAGGTCCATTGGTGGCTATTAGCCACAAGGTATAGATAGGGACTCCAGGGCAAGTGATGCTCGGTATTTTTGGTGCTGGGGGGGGGTCAATAGTGTGAGGGCTCCTAGTGTCCTGGCCCCACGGCTGAACCTCCTGATATCACCTGGTATTTTTGGCCACTGTGTGACAGAGTGTTGGACTGGATGGGCCATTGGCCTGATCCAACATTGGCTTCTCTTATGTTCTTATTAATATATTTGTATAGTTATTAGAGTATCTGGGGCTTCCAGTCACCATCATAATATTGTTCTTGTATGACCCCATACAAAATGAAAGGGCATATATCCTTACCTATGGGTTTGCAAATCTAGTCAAACATGACCCACGAGAAAAGGAATCCAGTCAAATTAAACATATAGCTTTATTAACAAATATGAACTCTTGCTACCTCAGTATTCCTTGAAAATGCCTCTACACCCTATGAAAATGTTTACTCCAGCAAATTGGAAAAATGTCCAGTGCAATACAAGGCAGATTTTACACTTTTCAGAGCCCATTGACTTCAGTCGACTTACAAGAGTGTCACTCTCCTTAGGATGGCACTGTTCCAGTGGTAAATACTGTTGTGTGTCATCTGAGGGGATTGTGGTGAATGTCTGAAATTTGTAAATGTCCCAAAATGTAGAGATATACTTATGAATGGTGGTAGTCATCTAAATATGTCTGTCAGCATTATGTATGAAAAAATGTAACATCAATATATACTAGTAGGGGATGTACAGGGATTCATGGAAAAGGTCAAATTCCATTCCCCCTTGAGGATCCCTTTCTGCATTCTGGGTCTTTTCTACCTCCCACTTTTGCCCACCCCAGTTTTTCTCCCTCTTGACCTTGCTTCTCCCACTTCTGAAAAATATCCAATAAAATTTTAACTGATATTTGTGGCTGGAAGAATCTATAGATATCATACTTCTCTGAAGGGGCTAGGGATTCTTAGCAACTTCAGAAATCACATTTCCTAAGATTCCTTGGGGAACCCATGACAAATATCTTGATGTTTTTGTAGTGCAGATGTGCTCTACAAAAAAACACCAAAGAAACTGGAAAGCATTCATGAGAAGTCAATAGTTTATACCTTTGGTTCAGTGTCAATTTTTTTAAAAAACTGCTTTATCCATAATACAGTGCCAGAAAACAGCAACAATAGAGATGACAATTGCTACAGACTCAAACTGATGTGTCTGATTGTAGGTATTTCACAGTTGCTTCTAAGAACAGTTTGACTTCTAGCCTATCAAATTTTAAAAGCCACAGAGACCATAATGAACATTACATTTTAAACTGATTGTCTTTTAGTTTCCGTGTTCCATATATTAAATTCTATATTCAGAGTCAGTAAACCCTGGAGGCAACCTCAGGGGAATGACTTGACTAGTATACCTTGTTTGTTGGCTCTCCAGAGCAACTGGATAGCCACTGGTTGAAACAGGATGATGGACTAGATGGACCAGTGGTCTGATCCAGCAGGATACTTCTTTTGTTCTTATGCATTGAGAGCACTAGATACTAAAATATAATCAGGTTAGTGTTAGTTGTAAGCTTGGTATCCTGACTGTGTTCTAGAGTATCTTTGTTACATATTTAACATTATTTCCCTCCAGTGATTGATGTGGTATTGATACTTTAAAGATTGTGGGAATGTATAACAAAGCATGCCCCCTTAAATCAGCAATACTTCATTTCACTATGTTGCAGACTACTATTTGCTTGCTGTTTGTAAAGCCCCATATTTTCTTGTGTAACTGTCACTATGTGTTTTGCAAAGTACCTGAAGTGATCATTCTAGAGGGCTTTGCTGCAGCAAAAACAAACAGAAGTCTGGTGGCACCTTAACAGAGTAACAAGAGCTGCTTGTCCACATGGAAGTGTACAATTGCTTCAGCTTCCAATCTGGAGCCGCCGCCACCCCCTTTTGGGTGGGTAGCATCCAAAATACCTTGCGCTGCATTCATCCACAATGTGGTCTTTCCCAAACTTGCTTTTCTCTGATCTTTTTGGGAAGAGTGCAATCCAGGCATGTTATTAAAGATCTGGTCAGTAGGTGCACATTTTTAGTACCGAGATTGCATTCCATGTACTCTAAACAGCATTTTCAGCCACTAAGAGGCAGTGAAGTCCTCTTTTCTCTTCAGACAGGTGCTGCACTAGCAACAAATGGCTACTGCTTAATTGTAGGGTCCATTTCTCTTGGTTAGTGTGCTAGAGTTGTCACCAAAAAAAACACAGGCAAACACACACAAAAAATCTGTTTCCACCACAGCATCATCTACAAGGTGATCATTCAACCATCTGAAGCCCTAACCAAGGCTGTTTTGGGATTGTTTTATTCTGTTGTAACCATTTAAGCCTATTTATTGTATATTATAGTCACTACATTTGTTGAGTTGACTTGTGTAACCTGCATTGAGCCTGCTTGTGGGAAGGGTGGGATATAAATCAAAATAAATAAATAAAAACAGACCCCTGTCTTGTTCTGAACCTTTAACAGCAGATTTTAAATTAATTAATTAAAATATTTATATCCCACCTTTCTTTGTCTCAATGAGTTTAATCAATTAATTGCATTAAAGATCCTTAATTACATTAAAGATACAATTCTTTGTGGCTCAGTTAGTTAAATTAATTAATTACATTTAAGACACTTGGGTGATTCCAGGTCTCATGCAAAAACAAACTCACACATCTGATCCAGGTAGAAATGTATAATGCTTGCAAAGTAACATATTTGGAGAATTTGCTTGATATTTTTTTACCCATGTTTATTTCAGCCCTATTGATCTGGGACTTTAAACATATGGTTTTAATGACTGGAACCTTAATCATATGACTTCATTTCACTCCTACTACCAAAGGAAACTGTGGTAGTTATCCAAAGGTTGTTTGTTTTGTCCTTATGCCTACTAATCAGTTCTGTCCATGTCATGCTAGAAAAACTGATAAGCCTACAATTGTATCAAATATCACATTTCTAGGGTTTGCTTTCTCAAACTCATAACAGGCTACAAAAATACTACCACAACTAGTTCCTGGAAGCCCCCTAAGGCTGCGGTCACACTGGCGGCTTGGTGCAATATGGTGGCACTTCTAATTGCACTGGCTTAAAGAGTTGTGGGGCATACCAGGCAGCACATTCTGCTGCAGGTTACCTGCTCTGCCATCCTGTGGTCAAGCATTCACAGTAGCATTGCGTGTCAGCCATAGGACACGTTGTGCTGGTGGGAGGTTTTTTTTAAAGTCACCATTGCACATAAGCGCATAACCGAACAACTGGTTCCATTAGCTAGCTCCGCAACCCATGAATGAGATGGAAGTGTCCATTCACACTTCCCTTCACCGTTCCTTTCACGCCAGGAGAGTTCAGATGTCAGACAAAACGGAGTGGAAACGCTACCATCTCTTACTACTGGACTTTCCCTGGTGCCTGATTACTCCAGTTCTAATGCAGAGCGGGACGGGCTGCCGACAGCTGGGCCACAGAAGGCAGATTTTGTCTGATCGAGCCCTTTAAATCCACACAGGTAACACTAGTATGTCATGACAAACTGCTTGTGTGACCGCAGCCCAAGAGATTTAAAAGCCACAGTGTGTACTTCATTGTAGGTTCTTCCCTTGGCCTCTTGTCATCACAGAAGAACTTTTATCAGTTTGTGACATCATTTCTAGAGAAGACATTTTTGAAGTCATGTCGTACTTCTTCAAAATAACTGCTCACCTAAATATACATCAGTTCTGACTGCTGTGTAATATCATGACGTCAACAATATGCTGTGTCATCATGTCACTTCCAGCTTCTCTGTAAAAAGCCAACTGACTTCTCCCAAACCATTCTTCGCTTCTGTGATTTTGCCTGGTCATCTTTGTCTGTGAAGTACCTTTTCCTTATATCATTTCAGAAAACTTTGTCTTGTTTCAGAAACCAAACAAGAAAACTCAGTCTCACACTGCTCACAAAGCTGCATTTGTATGTTTTGGTTGTTAGCATGACACCACCTCTCATCCATAATGTTCTGCTTTTCTTCCTCAGAAAACCAAAAGGGATGTAAATAACTTTGATCAAGACTTTACACGAGAAGATCCAGTACTAACGCCGGTGGATGACACAATTATAAAGCAAATCAACCAAGAGGAATTTAAAGGCTTCTCATATTTTGGAGAAGAACTGTTGCCGTAAGACCCCAGTGGGACCAGTCAGTGACTGACTTCGAAAGACATGGTCCTAAATAGGCCCTCCAGTTATTATTTCTCTGACATTGAGCCTATGTCCCCCACTTTATACTTTGATCTGGAGGCACTCATAATTTATATGTCACAAAGCAATGCAAAATATTTTGTATTAGAAATTGTAAAGGTAACACATTGCTGTTATTGCTTCTTTTCTATTTAAGAATTTTCTTTTATTCCTCATATATCCCAGGAAGACTTTGTATTTTTTTTCCCCATCAAGATCAATTCGGACAACCGTTTTTGGAGTGGAAATAGTTACCAGAAAATCATTTTTCGATTACATTTTCATGTACAACAGTGCTCTAGTGAATGCACCTCCAACGTTGTACGACCTCTCAAATAAATGAAGTTTTTGAAGATGTGGAGTTTTCAAGAGATCATCTTACCACACAGTGGCACATGTACTGCTTGAAAACAGAGGGGAAAGTTGCCTCATGTTTGAGGTGCTGTTTCTACCTCAAAAGTTTTCCTACAAATTAGACGTACTGTTTTAGCACATTAGCTTAAGTCCAGTTGGCACCTTTAAGACCAACAAAGTTTAATTATGGGTATAAGCTTTTGTCATGAAAGCTTATACTCAGAATTAAACTTTGTTGGTCTTAAAGGTGCCACTAAACTTAAACTTTGTTTTGTTGCTTCAGACCAACACGGCTGGTGCACATTATGTATTTGTGGACAGGGGCAAAATCTGTAGTGTGGCGAAAACACATGCCACATGTGAGTGAGCTGCCATGCCCCTGCCTACACATGTTCACCATTTATTGGCAGTGCCTAAGTATGTATAGCTTGTGGGTTGTGCCTAATGTAAGCAGAAGGGTTGGGACCGATGTGGTTAGTTTTAAATGGGGGCACTGCAGATTAGCCCTGTCCACAAATATATTGTATGTACTGAGTTAGAAAACATAGTGTTTTACCAGTAGTACAAGGATGTAGTGGGATATATCTAAAATCAGTGGATGTTTTGCCATTGATTTTAACAGGATGTAACATATGGATAAGACTGGAATGCCAATGAAACATGACTTTCAAAAAATGTTTAAATGTTAAAAAAATAAAAAGCAGCCTTGGAAGGCTACGATTTGGAGAAAAGGAGAAGAAAGTGCTTAACTCTTTTCCCACCCGTTCAAAACCATGCCTAAATGTTTGGATGCACGTATACTTGTCTAACTAACTGCAGTGTGAGTAGTGATTCCTTCTAGATGTGGATGCATCTATGCTTACATTTAGTATGTGGCCTTTGAGCGAGATATGAAATCACCTTACAATAATGGGGGAAAGGATAAATATTGTTTCACCAGCTCCATATTTTAACCTGCTGAAACTAGCAGCTTTAGACTGAGTTATTTTTATTAAAATCCTGCAGTATCAAGTTGGGTAGAAACACAGCTTTGTGTGCTAACATCAAGAACTACTTCCTGGGGTTCAGTCCAAAGGAGTCCAAAGTTCCCCTTGCCCTTTGTAACTTTTAATTGGAACACAATTGAGGGTGTCACAGTGATGGACATGTATCATGCATTGCATGGAACTTCCACAGTTATCACGAGAGCGTTAAGTGCAGTGTTAGAAGTGGGTGGAATGTGTGTGGTTTTTGGATTGCCATGAAATTATTCTAGCAATCTGCTGCTGTCAACTTTTCAGACTGAAATGCAGACCCAGGAAGGGGAATTCTTCCCTTCACCTCTTACTCCCTACCAATGGCACCCAAAGTCAAGCAGCTTGCCAAACCTCACCACTCAGCCATGCTCTGATGCCTAAGTGTATGTAGCAGATGAGTTGGCAAAACATTTACCAAAAAATGACTAAAATGCCAAAAAAATGCACTTCTCTGCAAAGCTGATTGTAGAGGTCAAAATGTAGTTGAAAATAATCTGATTTAGAGAATTCTAGTAAATCCATCAGATAAAGTTATCATGGAAATTCTTTAAAATTATTTCAGCTACTCCCCCCCCCTAAGATTGCATACTTTAAATATATATATATATTAATTATGTTTGTAAAAATGTAAACAAATACTTTATAGACAGGTGTTAAAGGGCTAAAGAATGGACAAATTCTCCAAAAGCCTATACTCGCTTTAATAAAGCAGTGTAGGTTTTCTACAAATTTTACAGCTTCTCTGGCAGAGACGTTATTCTCCTTCCACAGTGAACTATGTAACAACTAGTACCTGAAGCATTCACATCACTGATGCAACAGCAGGGCTGAAGGGGTTTAAAAATGTATTTCTTTTTTTAAGCAGCCTTTTTACTTCATTGTATTGTTTGAATAATGACTCCCTTTATTTATTTATTGTTTTCTTTTTAATGGCAATGTGTTACTTTTGCAAGCTTTTACAAAACACCTGAGCACGATCCATCCTTCCTTGTGCAAAGCCTTGTCCTGCCCTCTCCTGCCCCTGCCGACCCCCTGGCTGGGAGCATGTACCTTACCGAGCACCCTCCCTGACCTGCTATGGGCAGCTAATATGCACCTCCCATAAGTAAATCCAACAGGTCCCGTCCTCCCCAGAGCTGCATGTACAGGCTGCTAGATAAAACTTTGCAAATAGCTCTAGGAAGGAGTGGACCTACCTATAAGAGGCACACAGGAGTTACCCGTAGCAAGTAATGGCTGGCCCTCAGCTGAGGGAACGAAGTTGGAGAGGGATGGAGAGAGTGTCAAGGCTTGCATGATGCTGTACTACTGTACTATGGGTCCAGCTGGATCATGCCCAATAGTACTACTGTTCTTTTGTTTATTATTATTATTATTTAGGGGGGGAATCAATATAAAAACTGTGCTATAGGAAGAATACAAAGCCAAGCAACCCATTCATCATGTGAAAGTGTATGAGAGACTGAAGATCAACATTCAGAAAAACTGACATTGCAGAAAGTTGTAAATGGATTTTCCTGTGTAGTTCTTAAAATGGTAACTCATGCGGACAATACTAATGAATATGAAGTTACCGCCTGTAGATATGCTGACAGTGTTATGTACTTACATTTCCAGGAGTACCCAGTGGTTTGTTTTGGGTTCGGGTTTTTTTTTTGTTTTGGGGTTTTTGTGTACATGTATCACTGAGGTCATTTTATTGTAAATGTATATAAATATATATA
>NW_015161480.1:134359-143969 GCF_001447785.1 Gekko japonicus | reverse complement strand
TCCCTCCCTCTCTTTGCCTTTTTGTACAGGTGAGGATTTTGTATATAAGTGTTTTCTGCAAGGCCTGTGGAATTCATTGAATATAGAGGTATCAACTGCTGCATGTTCAGGCGTATTATTAAAAAAAAAGTAGTCTATGAAAGAATAATTATAATGTCCATGTGCAATACTCTGTATGTGTATTGGTTCAAGTTACTGTCAAAGATGCGAGTTTTCCCCCCTGTTTGTTTTCTGTTATAAAAATTGTAGACCTATCTTAAGCTGTATTAAATCTCTTGTATAGTTCTCTTCAACTCTTTAAGGAATGACAGAGACAAGGATCATGAATAAAAGAAGAAAGGACCCTTATAGCACAGGCCATCTGCTTGGAGAAACAGGCCCTGCCCTTCTCCCGTTATCACTGTAACATGGGAGCTGCTGCAGTGACACTTCTTCTCTTGCTTGGCACACAAAGATCACATGACAGGCTCTGGGCCATGTGAGAGAGGCAAGCAGAGAGGGTCACACCATGGGCTCGGTCCATGTGACCCCAAATGTCACTGTTACCCCCAATCAGCAAGGGAATGAGCTGCACCACAAGGGTTTTCATGCTACAAAGGTAACTTGAGAAGCTGGCTGTAGTTGTCTTCTCAGATGGACAGAGTAGGTTAGTGTCAGTTTTGTGTCCAGCTTTTCACAGCCAGTTTTAGCAATGGTGACATTCAATTCCATTTTTTTAAGACTCAGGTGTAATTATACATACATGTATGTATGTATTTATACAATGATTTCAAAATATAAAATATGATGCTTTATCAAGTCGTGTTGTCTGGCTTACCATTGTAATAATGGGTCAATAATTTATCTGCATTAAATTTTAGGGCTGGGGGAAGAAAAGCCCCCTAGTTTCTGGAGTGGAAGCACAGAGATGTCACAAAAGGCTACATCATCTCATTATTTTGTTTTTATTCTAGGAAAATAGTGTAAAACTCACCCATTGGGTTTGTGTGGTAAGGCCAGGTCTGTGGATTTACTCCACAATTTAGCTTTGGACATCCAGGCAAGAACTGATAGTTGCTGCGTGGTCTTTTCCTTAGATGTACAGCAGCTTTGGAAGTACCAAGTGGCCTTCTGAAGCTACTCATAGACTGGCTAGAATGATGAACTATTGTATTAAAGTGCACTACTGTTTGTGTGAAATGAGAGGCCTTTATACGAAATGGGGATTAGCAATTCTTTTTTTAAAGGGAATTAGTAAATTCCACAGAGCTTTAGTAAGCAAAACTGTGGATTATGTGACTCTCTCACTCCTTCCTGGCATGAACATCACTAGCAAACATTTGTGCTAAAAATGCCCCACCGCCTGCATTTCCTTCTTTGGGATGCTAACTTTGAAAAGGTGATATGTTAGCATAAGCAGACATTCTGGCTCCAATCCTGCTCATAGTTAGGCTGCTTAAATGCCACTGAAGTCACTCACCTTGATCCAGCAAGACATCCACCTACATAAAAAGCCATCACAGCTCAAGTTACATCCCAATGGTCACCTGAGCCTTATTGGACTGACTAAAGGTATCTTTGGATGTGAATGGTGATTGCATACACATCTGAGGCCAGATGTTACAAAGAGTATAGGGCCATTAGGATTTAAATCCACCTAGCTGTGTGCAGGATTGAAGGCATCTTCAGGACAATTGAAGTCAACTTCAGTCATTTTCTATTTGGTTTACATTCACAGTTTTGTCTGTTGCCAAGAATGTTTTAAAAGATACTTCTTTAAAACAAGCATGCTGTTACATTTCTTCCTCTCTTGTAAATTATTTCCACACCATTTTTTGAAAAAGGTGTGCAAAATGCCAAAAAACAAAGAAACATTTTGAGAAATCAGGTTTCTCTCTCTTTTTATTTAAGAGATGCTATTTAATGGGGAAAGTTTTTGCATACAGTCAAAATGAGGCTCTCTCTCAAAGAAGGCTTCAATAGAAAAAGACCTCTTTTGAATTCATGTGCAGAATAGTTCTGGAAATCTAACAAGTGTATTCAGTTTTACAGGAGGGGGGTATTTTTTATTGTGAGACTTTCTTTGTACAGATTTTTTTTCTTACAGTTGTAATTTGACTCTCTTGCCATTCATTAGGGATATTTCATTGTAGCCATTATTACTGTGCCAAATGTACTGTATTCTAAAGGATGTGAATGTGTATTGTTTCAGAACCTAATAAATACAATGATGTTAAAAATCTTCACTTGTCTTCATTTGTCATGAAAATTGATGCTGCAATAAAAGTGTTAGTCTTTAAAGTACCCCCGGGCTCTTCTGTTGTTTTGGCTAGACAAATAGGGTCACACACACACACACACACCAGTGGCATTAATTGTTTTGCATGTCTCACTGGTGTTTGAAGTGAGGAGTGTGTACCTTTCTTGCTTGGTCAAAAAAATTCAATGCAGCCAGGACCCAATGGTGATATCACCATTTTTTCTGACCAAGTGAGAAAGGTACACAACTGAACCATTCTGTATAGGAAAGTGGTCCTGACCATGGCAGCAAGCTATCAAGAAAGAGGCCTCTGATTAATATCACGGACGATAATCATAAAATTTTTTAATCTTGGTCAGTTTATAAGAAATGCTTGTTGCATTGTAATGTCAGGAGCCATTCTGTAATATCATTTGTTTGAGAAAGGCCAATGGGATGAAATGCGTATGGTCAGTGTCAATAGCGGTCATTTTTGGTTGTCACTGTACAATTTGATTTTTAATTGAAGCTATCACCAGGGCCAATATCTGTTTTTTTTAAAAAAGAATTCACGAAGAGAAGAAGAAGATAAGAGATTGGATTTATACCCCGCCCTTCACTACCCAAAGGTGTCTCAGAGCGGCTTACAAACTCCTTTCCCTCCCCTTCCCCACAACAGACACCCTGTGAGGCAGGTGGGGCTGAGAGAGCTCTCTCAAGAACTGACCTTGAGAGAACAGCTCTGACAGAACTACGGCTTGCCCAAGGTCATCCATCCAGGTGCAAGTGGAGGAGTGGGGAATGAAACCCGGTTCTCCCAGATTAGAGTCCACGCACTTAACCACTACACCAAACTTGTTATTTTGTATATGTCTTAATATTTAATGTTTTAAACTTGACTAACAGAATTATTGGACCTATAAACTTAGATCTTCTTAAACATTTTGCAAATAACTAACAACACTTCAAGGGGACCACTGCAAGAGTATAGGCATGACAGTGTGCTCAAACCAATTCATTGCCCTTAGATCCTTCATGAACTAAGTGTCAGAACAGGCTTTTCTGTGTGAGAGGTTTCCTGGGACCTTTTGTGTCAACTACCCAAGTAGTCTCTGAAAACTAGATTGATCTGGGCCTTGACAAGAGAACCAAGTCAGCACAAAATTCTTCAAGGGTCACTAGGAACCCATCCAGATCCATCAGTCTAAGTTGATCTTGGAAGGGCACAGCTGCCCATAGTGTACACACTTATTTCACTGCCATCTATAAAGTTTAATGCTTGTTTGATGAGATGTGATTGTGGAATACAAGAAACAAATATGTACACTGGGCTTTGGTATTAGTATCATATCCCTTTCAGAATTTTCTTTAAAATAGTCTCCAGAATGACATGTGGCTGTCCATTCAAAGTAACACTGATAAAGCTGTCCACTGGCCAGGCTGTTTTATATTTTATTGACATAGATGTGTTTGGAAAAAATATACATATATAAATCTGAGATTATAGATTAATAAATGTGACAGAAAGATCATGATTAGGGATGAGCACGAACTGGGGAAATGTGATTCAGTTTGTGGTTCATGGCTGAACCACAAACCAAACAGGAGGTTTGTTCAGGAACTGTATCAGTTCATGGTTCATGGCCCTACAAACCCTGTTGAAAGGGATAGCACCTCCCTCCATTCAGCTGTGTTTTGGGCTGTCTTCTGCAGTCCCTTTAAAGTGTAAAGGGATGGCACAAGACAACCTGAAACAGCTGAGTGGCCCCTCCCTGCCACTCAGTTGTTTTTGCAGCTTTCGCAAGGAATGGAAAAAGGGGTTTAAAGAGACATGGAGTCCCTTTAAATTCCTGCTTTCTGCTCCATCCATGAATTACCACGAACCACCACAAAATGCTTTAAGGGAGCTCCCGGCCACCGCCAAAGGCAATGGTGGCCGGGGGCTGATTTGCCGCCGCGGGGAAGGCGGGGTTAGCGTTGCATCCCATCAACCCGAGATCGTTGCCCCCAAGGTGCACTAGTAAGACATCAGGAGGCGACCCTCGCCGTTCCTCCAACAACAGGGGGAGTAACCTGGGCCACTGCATGCCCCTCCGTCCCCACCATTCAATCACCGCTGACTCGCTCAGACCCAATTGAGAACCAAACGCCATCCTCTTTGCCTGGTGAGCGGCCCAAAATATCATACTGTGGCCGCAGATAATGACTCTCTTCCTCTCGTGCCGGCCCACAGCACCTGAAAAACAGACAGTTTTAGAATGCGCTCAAATGACGCACGTACCCCTTAAAACTACGAGATTTCCACCGGCCAATGCCTTGTATGTCCTCCCCCGAATACCCCATGGCGGCCGCCGTGGAAGCAGCCCCAATTCTAAAAGAGTGGGTCCCGAAGCGGAACCCCCCCAACCCCAGCCGGTCAAGCGCTTTCCGTGTCAGCGCCCAAAATTGAAATTTCGTGAGAGGTGACCTGTCTTTGTGCAGCAGCAATGCGCCATCCCCCGGCCCCCTGAGCCGCATGTAGTAGCTCAGTGCTATTACCGGGCACAACTCCTTGTCAGAGCAACGCCCCAGCTCTATCACTGTGCCTTTACCCCTCTGATCCGTCTTCGACCTTCGTATGGTGATGGCAACGCCCTGTTCTGTCACCCTGACATCCCCATGGCGAATCGCTTTATTCGAGGCGTCGTTCCGAGAAGCAGGGACCAGCTCGCTAATCTGCAGCGCCCCAAAAAAATGCCAGCAGGGCCGCTGCATGAAAAAGGGCTGCCTCATATCCATCGGCACACAGGCTAGCCCATAAAGCCCGCAGCCCCTTCAGCACCGCTGGGGTCAGAGGCTCCCTGTCGTCCTGCGGCTGCCCGGCCTCCCGCGACCACCCGTCCAACATCTTTTTTACACGGAAATCGCCCGTCCTGTCCTCGTGCCCGGCCGCCTTGGCCGCAAAAGCAAGGGCAGCCAGCTTACCCCTTATAGAGCGAACTGACATGCCCTTCCGCTTCAAATAGACACAAAATTTGATCAAATGAGTGACTGGGATTGGCCACACCTGCCGGAGTCCCAACCCTTGCCTAAAGGTGACAAACTGTTTACCTGCCCTCCTATATGAGTCTCGCGTTGAAGGCGCGAGGGCCAAACCTATCGCCCGCTCGGCTTCAAGCCTCCAACCCGCCAAAAACTGGGAGGCATCCTCACCGGGAGTTCGTCCGCTTCCGGGGCCAGCTGACGGAATCTCCCCATCTGTTTCCGAGAGAGAGCATCAGCGACCCCGTTACTCACACCGGGCACGTGCCTAGCACGAAACAGTATGTTGTTCTTCATGCACAGCAGTGTGAAGGCCCTGACTAGCACCATAACCCTTGCCGATTTGGAAGTTAGTGTGTTTATGACGTGAACAGTGGCCTGGTTGTCGCACCAAAAGTGTACTGTGCGACCGGCAAACTCACCTGCCCAGAGCCCTACTGCTGCCACAATCGGGAAGAACTCTAAAAAGGTCAGGTCCTTTACCCAGCCCGCCTGGCGCCAATCGCAGGGCCACTCTTCCGCACACCAATGCCCCCTGAAGTACACCCCAAAACCTGATGAGCTGGAGGGTGGGCTGGGTCAATTTTTACCACACCCAAAAATTGGGGTCCACGACCCCGAGCTCTACCGGGAAGATGGTATACATTTGTCAGGCAAGGGCAATCAGTTATTTTTAGACGACATCCGGCAAGGGATCAGGTCTGCGGTGAGTGGTTTGGTGGCCGCGACAGCCAAAGCAGAGGCTTGGCTTTGCGAGTGGCAGGAATAAGGCAGCGGAATTGGTGAGCACCTTAAGCCGTCCCGTCTTGCAGGAAATGGGGGGTCGTCAGGAACGACTTGCGGGCTAATAAGGCCCCGGGTGGTAAATGGGGACCCCCTAGGGGAGCCTCTTGGGTAAAGCTCCTCTCTGCAAACTGTAAGGTTTCAGGGGTAGGCGCTCCCGGGAGGCGACCCGCGGCTGGGCTGCTGGTCGCAAGCCAGGATAATGGCCCAGGACCAGGGTTGGTGCATCGCCCATACGTATCAGACAAGGAGGCTGGTCAGATTGACACCTGCCTTGTCTGCTCCGCTGCTCAGGAGGTGCTCCCTTGCCGGTTTGCTATTCATAAAGGTATATAGTTAATAAAGTGGCCCTTGTTTAATCCAAATGGTTGTCTGTCTCGTTATTCCCCTGTGGGGGCAAAAGTTCATGGAAGTTTGTGACATTCGCGAACCACAAACGGCAAAATTCATGACAAATTTTGCTTCATGGTTTGGTTTTTCCATAATAATCATTATAATAATGGACAAAAATGTCTTCAAAGGAATTAATTTCTTCACAACTCCAGACATTTCCGAACATTCCTACATTGCCTATTAATAATAAGACCATGGTCCTTTGAGACTTTCTGCTCAAGCAGAATGTAGACCTGGTGTGCATAACCAAGACCTGGGTGCGAGAAGGGGAGCCCCCGCTTCTCCCCAGCAGTGCTTAAAGACATCCTTTAAACTCTGCTGGGGAGAGATGGGGGTGCTGCGTGCACCTGCACTCCAAGCCCTAAATTTGGGGCTTAGAGTGCAGGCGTGCAGCCCCCCTCTCCCCAGCGGGAAGAGATGGGGGAGGCCGGGTGGCTGCTCTTGGGGGTGGGGCACCGCTGGCTGGTGGCAGGAAGGTGCCCCCCCAATCAGGAAACCCCCACGGAACCGGGGGGTCTGGCAACCCTAGACAGGACAGAGATGATCACTGTTCCCAGCTGGTGCTATGATGTTTACATCTCTCACCAGGTCTTGAGCATTACTTAGGATGAAGTCCAGGATCGCCTCCCCCCGGTAGGTTCAGTGACCATCTGCTCCATGGCACAGTTATTAAGAGCAGGGCTATTTGGTGGCAGGAACACACAGGAACGGAGATCCGGTTTCTACAAAAAAAGCCCTGATTAAGAGTATCTAGTAACTCAATCTTTTCTCCTGACTTGAACACATATTGACTCGATCAGTGTGTGGGTAGTTGAAATAATCTATTATGATGCAATTATTTTGTCTAGCTGCTTTCCTTAATTCTTTTGCTGTTTTTAAATCATCCTTGAACCTTTGATCAGAGCGACCAGAACTATGCACAGTATTCCAAGTTAGGCTGCAATATAAAGATGATATAATATTGGCCACTTTATTTTCAGCATCTTTCCTAACAATCCCCAGCATGCCGTTTGCCGTGGTTTTTTTGCCTCTGCCACATTCTGAAGGCCCTGACAGAAACCCACCTCAAAAACTTGACTTTGCCTAGTTTCAAGGCTTGTGACTTGAGCCCCAAAGCAGGCTGAATGCAGCATTCCGTAAAGCTGCATATCTGTAACTTCCAGAGTTGTAATCAGGAACCAACAGATCTACTTGCTGTTTTAGGAAGGGACTTTGGCTCAGTGGTACAGTGTAGGCTTTGCATGCAAGAAGTTCACTCCTTTGCATCGCCACTTAGAGGATCTCAGGTAAGAGGCACTGGGAAACAATTTTCTCTGTCTGAGGCCTTGGAGAGCTGTTGTGGCTTAGAGTAAACAATCCTGAGCTAGATGGACAATCTGACTTGGTTTAAGACTGCTGCATATGTTCATATGAGTCAAGAATTTCATGGCACTGGAAAGATTCACCTTATCCAGGCTGAGTACTGGTGCTCTCTGACCTAGTAGAGGGCCCCTGTCCAGTTTGGGGCTTTGCCTGAGCAGCAAGAGTTATCTCCTGGGACGCCCATTTGATGAAGGAGACAAAACTGTATGCTGAAGAGGATTTCCTTACCATTACTCACATCACTCACCATTACTCATATGAGAAGTCCCTCTGCAGCCCATATTTAGTGTGAGAACAATGAATGATCCATTCCGTAGCTGACAAGGCTACAGACTAGCACAAATGGCATTCAATCTTCTTAATTGGCAGTGAAGATGATCCATCACTATCCCTGGAACAATTTGTCAGTGCAGTTACCACAGGATTTTGTCTAGCTGCCATGACAGCTACTTCAAGGTCCACATTGAGCTCCATAGTGGCAGATTTCATAATTCTTCAGTGCTGACAGTTCAGAGATTAGCCAGACACAACATTTTGCATCATTTCCAAGACATCAGCCACTCTCAACAGAATCTGGAACTCACAATTTGCGAGTGGCAGGAGGCATTCTGTCTGAGCTAACTCTGCCTCAGGGTCTATGAACTGAACTTCTAGGTCAAGCGATCACCACTTTTAAAAGAATGCAATTTATATATTTGGCATGCACACCTAGCACTTAGGCACCAGTCATTGTTTCTATCAGTGGACCCTCAATATGTAGAGCCAGTGGCCAAGGATGTTAGAGCTCCAGAAATACTCATGCAGGGTCAGAAACATGACAGAGACAAAAAGGACTCCTATATATTCCCCTATGCTCTCGCTATCTTGGGGACCCTATTTGGCTGGAAAGGTGGCATAGAAATGTTTTAAATAAATTAAATTAAATTAAATGAGTTGCACTGCTGCAAATCTCCAGACAGATGACAGCAGTCTTTGAAACAGTCTCAGTTTTTAAAAGCATTTACTATTCCCCTTCCACCGCAAACCTGCTTCTTACCATATGGCTGCATAAACTCAGATTCAAATATTAAGTGTGCACTTACGGTACACAACGGCCTTAAAAGGTAGGAATCTTTTTCCTTGCTATTGCATAACATCATTCCCACAGTATCCTACTTGTGAACACCACCTTCTTCTAGCTTCTTCTAGATTCTACTGTTGTGCCTGTAACAGCATTGTGATATGCAGATATTACCAAGTGGTAATATGTTATCTCCCTATGGTCACCTGTGGATATGAAAGTCACCCTGACTTCAATGATTTAGTTATTTATTTAGAGATGTTTTTCTCCCCAATGGGAACCCAAAGCAGCTTACAATACTGTCCCCCCTCGTCCATGTTATTCTTACAACAACAGACCTGTAAGGTATGTTAGGCTGAGAGGCGATCCTGGATTTGGTCCTAAGTAATGCCCAAGACCTGGTGAGAGATGTAAAAGTGATTGCACCACTTGGGAACAGTGACCATAATGTTATTGAGTTTGTCTAAATAGGGAATTGGCCAAAAAAACTGACACCACCACTTTTAACTTTAAAAGGGGTAACTTCTCTGATATGAGGGGACATGTGAGGAAGAAACTGAAAGGAAAAGTAGAAAGGGTCAAAACCATTGGGGAAGCTTGGAAACTATTTAAAACTACAATCGTAGAAGCTCAGAAAAAATATATACCGCAGGTTAGGAAAGGTACAAATAGGTATAGAAAAAAGCCTGCATGGTTAACAAACAAAGTAAGGGAAGCTGTAAAATGTAAGAAGGATTCCTTTAAGTGGTGGAAAGCTAGTCTCAGTGAGGATG
>NW_015161480.1:133319-133480 GCF_001447785.1 Gekko japonicus | reverse complement strand
GACAGTGTGCGACTGCAGTAAAAAAGGCCAATGCTATGCTGGGGATTATTAGGAAGGGTGTTGAAAACAGATCAGCCAATATCATAATGCCCCTATATAAATCAATGGTGCGACCTCATTTGGAATACTGTGTACAGTTCTGGTCAACACACCTTAAAAAG
>NW_015161480.1:121647-133198 GCF_001447785.1 Gekko japonicus | reverse complement strand
AACACATGGAATTCCCTGCCACAGGAGGTGGTGGTGGCTACAAGCATGGACGGCTTCAAGAGGGAATTAGATAAGAATATGGAGCAGAGGTCCATCGGTGCTTATTAGCCACAAGCTATAGATAGGGACTCTGGGGCAAGTGATGCTCTGTCTTCTTGGTGCTGCCAGCTATGCTGCCATGATATTTATGGGCTGGGGTTCATTTGCCTGACCTGTGTACCAGCCGCTGCTGCATTCCTTCTTTGCTTCTGTAGTACTTCATTATCACTGACCTTGTAGATTGCATGTGTAGTGTCTGGGCATCATGTAACCGTGGGATAGCTTGGGATAGCTTTCGATTCCCAACTTTGGCTCTAACGGCCTGGGGTCCGCTGCTGCATTCCTTCTTTGCTTCTGTAGTACTTCATTATCACTGACCTTGTAGATTGCATGTGTAGTGTCTGGGCATCATGTAACCGTGGGATAGCTTGGGATAGCTTTCGATTCCCAACTTTGGCTCTAACGGCCTGGGGCCTCTTCTCCCGCACGCGGGAGTTAGGCCAATTGTCCTATTTATTTAATTTACTTTATACATTCGGCTTATATACCGCCCTGACCCCAAAGGGTCTCTGGGCGGTTTACATACAAAGTCTAAATCTACTTTCCCTATCTACGGCCACATGGTACAGGGGCAGGGGCTGCCTACCGGCACCCAGGTGGTGGGGCTTGCTGTTCTCCAGCTCGGCTCCTACTTCTTCTGCTGGTCTTCGGGGTCGGTGCTTTCGTCCCGGCGTCCAGGGATAGGTCTTCCATTTTTTGGTGGCTTTCTTCAGCGGGCCGATCTGGTGCGCGGTTCGTGTCAGTGCAGCTCCGGCTAATGCCCATGGATGGGGGGGGTGCATACAAATACCCTATATCCCATTGTGCTTGTAGAAACGTCGCCATTCTTAACAGTGACCATGTTACTGCATCTATAGCTCTGCAATAAAGTATAACCTTTCTGACAAGCGTGTACTCAGTTGTTGGCTGTGGAACCTGACAGGTGCTGGGGGGGCCACAGTGGGAGGGCTTCTAGTGTCCTGGCCCCACTGCTGGACCTCCTGATGGCACCTGGTATTTTTGGCCACTGTGTGACAGAGTGTTGAACTGGATGGGCCATTGGCCTGATCAAACATTGGCTTCTCTTATGTTCTTATCAGAGAGTGTGACTGGTCCAAGGTCACCAATAAGCTTCCATGGCAGAGTAGTGATCCAAACCTGGGTCTCCCAGATCCAAGTCCAGCAATCTGACCGCTACACCACCCTGGCCACATTACAGCCTTGGTCTGAACAGCATAGCCATTCTTCAGTTTCTTTCCTTTCTCCAATTTATCATGCACAGCCAAGGGAAAGTCTCTACCATCTGCCTTTGCAGGGTTGCCTAGTGATAAGGCCAGCCCTCAGCCAATGTTTCATTCAAAGTGTGATGATTAGGACTTCCAATAGCGGGTGCTGCAAGGTTTAAAGATTCATGACTCGGGTCGTTTATCTCATAACTGATGCACATGCCCAGTGTGAGAGTCATAGATGGAGGTATTGTGACTCTTGAATAATTCCAGCCTCCAGGTGCACCAAAAACAAATCAGACGCATGGGACTCTTGAGACAGTGAAATCAGTCATCTTATTAACTTTGCAGAGCGTTTTTGACACATAGCAACAGTTGACAAGAAAGAGAGAGAGGAATAGCTGGCATTCTTTCCACAATTCAGCCTCCCAGAAAGGAGCGGTGATATTAAGGAAAGCAGATTTTTCAAAGCATGTGACTCCGACAAGTTACTACAGAGCAGCACTTCAGAGCATGTACTCCGGGAACGTACCACTTTGACGATAAAAAGGCGCCTTGATCGAGATGTTAATGGGTGTCCTCTGCATTCGCTTTTGCCTCTCCACTGGCTCTAAAAGCTGCCTTCTCTGGAACAATATAACAAGCCATAGACTTTTGTGCGACTGCTACGGAGAGCCCACTATGAGTGAAAGAAGCTACTGATTCAGCACCATGTTCTGTCACAGATGCCCAGTGACGACACATGAACTGAGGCTTGGGAACCATTTCAAAAGACATCTCTCCAAACAGCAAACAAAACAAAAGCCTGACATCAAATACTTGGGACTTTGCCTGTAGCTGTCGTGACTGTTGATCAGTCTCCATTCCCCGGATACAGAATGTATTGGCAGCCTGGCGGCAAAGAAGACCTATTGAGTGGTCTTGCATATTTAACTGAAAATCAAACTTTCCAAGATTCTAACTTAAAACCAGATTTCAGTTTTCAGCATTTAATGTAAAAGCTGTAAAGAGATTAAAAGCAGGCAGATATGTCCTTTGTTCTGCAGGACAACAGTCTTGGATTTTTAAGGGCAAACTCTAGGGACTAAGCAGTGTTCAGATCTGAAATCCATTTCTATTCTCAGAGCTTAGCTCTGGAAGCAATACCAAATAATGCCTCTGAACATATACAAAATGTTTTAGGGTGGAGACAAATTAGCAGAAAAAACGAAAAGGGAAAAAACGGAACCTAACAATAGAATCCAGAACCAAACAAAGGTTAGTGAAGAACATATACAGGGGCCCATTTACAAGGGCTTGGTATTGTAATGTTTTATATATAATTGTTGTAAATGGGTCCCTGTATATGTTTTAAAATTTGTTATTAATAAATACATGTATCTTTTCCCACTTTTATTAGATAGGTTTTAATATTGGCCCTCTTCTTCACTAACCTTTGTTTGGTTCTGGATTAGGGTGGAGACAGACATAACTTGTCAACTGAAGTGAAAGCCTGTTGGGAAAGCTACGATCTTATGGTAAAAATCCTGGATAGGCTTTTAATGAAAATGCTGTCACATTGGTATACCTGTATTTACTAAGGAATGCTGTTGTTCTTAGCCATTCAGTTGTGTTCCTCTTGCTAAGGAATACTGTATGCCAATCAAGGTTCTGAAACTGACTACTAAGGAATACCCTGCAATGCCTCTGCTCTTTATTTCTTCTTAGTTTTAATATCTGTAACATTTGAAAAATAAAATACCAGACAATGGATCCTTCCTGGTAAGCTGACAATAGGGTAGCTTTGAACCTACTCTGCTTACATTAAGCTTATGATGATGGTAAAAACCTGATACATAAGATCTGTGGTGTTAGGGAAGAAGACACACTTTGCTTCTATGAGGTCCTAGGATCCCAGTGGAAAGGACTAGCAAATATTGTGGGGAAACATTGCAACTCAAAATGGGCAATAGATGAGAGCCGATGTGGTGGTGTGGTTAAAGTGCTGGACTACTACCTGGGACATCCAGTTTCAGATCCCCACTTGTGCCATGGAAGCTTGCTGGGTGACCTTGGGCCAGTCATAAGAACATAAGAACATAAGAGACGCCAATGTTGGATCAGGCCAAAGGCCCATCCAGTCCAACACTCTGTGTCACACAGTGGCCAGAAATACCAGTGCCATCAGGAGGTCCAGCAGTGGGGCCAGGACATTAGAAGCCCTCCCACTGTTGACCCCCCCCAAGCACCAAGAAGACAGAGCATCACTTGCCCCAGAGCCCCTAGCTATACCTTGTGGCTAATAGCCACTGATGGACCTCTGCTCCATATGCTTATCTAATTCCCTTTTGAAGCCGTCCATGCTTGTAGCACCCACCACTTCCTGTGGCAGTGAATTCCATGTGTTAATCACTCTTTGGGTGAAGAAATACTTCCTTTTATCCGTTCTAACCCGACCGCTCTGCAGTTTCATGGAGTGCCCACACACTCTCAGCCTAATGTACCTCACAGGATTGTTGTAAGGATAAAATGGAGGAGAGGAGAATGATGTAAATGCTTTGGATCCGCACTGGGCTGAAAGGTGGGATATAAATGAATCAAATAAATAAATAATAGTGGGAGATGGCCCAGTATCTAAACCAAAGGAGAGGAGAATGATGTAAACGCTTTGGATCCGCACTGGGCTGAAAGGCAGCACCCTCCGAGGAAGAGGGCCTGCCTTAGTGGACAGCTGTAACAGTGTTTTAATGTCCTTTGTTTATACCAGGTTTAACCTCACAGTCATCTAGCTGCATGTCTGCACCCACACCCTGCAATGATTTGGGTTGCCAGCCTTGCACTGGCAACTGGTGGGACATTTAAGGGGGACAAAGAAACGCCAATGATATCACTTCTGCCACAACCCTACTACCGACATCATCACATCAAGGTGGCGATCTAGGACTCCCCCAAAACTCTACGGTGACACCTATTCCCACCCCCACTTTCCCCTGCCATTCACCTGAGCAGTGGTAGACAACTTGGACTGCCAGTGAGAGGTCTCCCACCATAGCAGGAGCCTTGGCTGCCCTAGCAGTGACCTATCACTGGGGTGTTTACACAGATGAGACACTGGGAGTTCCATGTTCACAGCTCCTAGCATTTTTTTTTAAGCACCATCTAAAACTCTGAGTTTAAAATTATAAGCATAGTATTACACCCCGTCCACTTCCCTCCCTCAGAGGCAAGATTTTCCCTCCGTTTTTCTTTCCTTTTTACTTACTGAGCTGCCCTAGTAATGTGTTTTCTTATTTGCTGAAGAACTCTAGCTGTCCTACCCTGTCACAATACGATATTTTAGCTGTTGGCTCAGCCCAGGAACCTGAGGGAAGGATTGGGAGCCCGCTTGTTAAATGGCACTAAAGGCATTTTGAAATTCAAAAATAACAAAATATTTTGTTTAACATAGAGGGGAAAGGTCAGGTGAAATCAGGGGCTGAAATTTCTGAGGTAAAACCAATACATGCACAGACTTTAGTTCTTATGTTTCAGGCTAATGAACATTTCTTAAGCTTTTCACAGGCCCCGGTCACACGAATGGTTTTGGGCCAGGAGAGGCACGGATCGGGGCCACAGCAAACGGGCGCGATCCCACTGCAACATCTGGGCAGCGTTGCGCACCTGTCCCTGATCTGGCCCTTCCCCCGAAGAGACGCATCAAAAATGAACCACCTACCGAGGTGGTTCTTCCAGGACGGCCGCATCAAGGCCGGCCGTGGGATCGCTGGCCCGTCTTTCTGCCAGCGCATCCCCGGCTCCTGCCTGAACTGCGCATGCTAAGACATGCGCAGTTCGGCAGTCTCCCGTTCCCCTCCGTCACTCCCCCCGGCATCTGATCGTGCCGCGGAGGGAATGCGCCGTGGCCCAGGGGATCAATGTGATCACTCTTTCCAGTACCCAAAATCCCTTCTCTTGAAACACCAGTACTCATCTTGAGTTTTTAACTGACTCTTAAGATCTCCAAAGGCAGTTTCTAACCACACCAGACCAGGGAACTCTGCACTCTTTGGAGCTAATTTCCTGTTTGATTGGGTAGGGAATTTTCTTCTCTATCTAGAAGATCTATCCCCTTTCCTTGGCCCAAATGGGAGTCTTCATCCACTTCCCAGACTTCCTTGCCAACTTTCCCCCCAGTTCCCCGTCTGTGTTAAACTGCTCTTAGCGAAGGCTGAAACCCAACTGAATTCAGTCAAGGCAGAAACCTGACTGGATCTCTCCTCAGCATGCAGCTCTCTCCAGATTTTCTCTGCTCAGCTAATGCTAACCAATCAGGATGCTAACCAATCAGGTTGCCTGTCACTCAAGGCTCTCCACTTCTATGAAGAATTAACCCTTCACAGTCCTTCAGCTTTTGTACCGCACTTGTAAGCTTTTAAAAAGTTCAGTTCATCACACATGGTTTTTTGGTTACCCAGTTTTGGTTAGATGGATCAATGGCCCAACTCAGTATAAGGCAGTTTTATAGGTGTTCAACTTCAGTGTCTTTATAGCTGCATCACAAACTCAGAAGGCACAGCCATCAAAAATATTATTTCTGACCCACCGTTAAAGGCATAGGAGTACCTTTGTGCTAGTGACCCAAACAGTATGAGCATTGCTAGTACTGTGCTGCATTTTCATACTACTCAATTAGGACCTAATGGCCATTTGTGGTAAAGGAAGAATTGAGTTTGCAAGAACTGAGCAGGACGTTGACACAGAGATTTATACCTCATAGCTTGCTTAACTGTCTCAGGGAATTTCCCATATAACTTCATTTCTGCATGACTAATGATGAATTATTTACTAAATGGTTTTTGGGAAAGCTTTGGGCAGCCACAGTGTCATCACAAACCAAATAACGTAATCCATGGCTTGGCTGAAGATCCGCTGCAGTACAAAGAGCCATAGTAGAAAATGATATACTGTCCAGGTCTATTACATTTCTTCGAGCTCAGAATGAAAATGTTTAAACCTGGGGTCTTCAGGCAAAACTTTTGGAGGCTAAATGCTCAAACTACATTGGCTTGCAGTAGAAGCAGCCTGCATCAATATCCCTGATGGGGAGGGGGGAGAAAAAGAAAAATGACAGAAGCATATCTGTTTGCACTATTGGTATAACATTATTTTTGCAATGTCACACTGGCTTTTAAATCACTGCACCACATCTTGTTTGCTTAGCAACTGGAGCAGCCATTTTTAGGAATGTACAGTTAGCCTGCCATGACATTCACATGTGTGTGCTGACTTCCCATAAATGAATTTCACCACAATTCTGAAGAGATCTCGGGTTCAAAACCACCACTGAGGCATTTGAAATGTGCTTTGAAATGTCAGGGTAGAAATGGGACCTTTCCCCAAGAGTCAGTACCAGTGTTCCCTCTAAGCTGAGTTCATGTGAGCTAGCTCACAGTTTTTTAGCCTCCGGCTCACAGATTTTTGTTTTAGCCCAGGAAGGATGGCTCCAGAGCAAACTAACTGATGCAGCAGCCAAATCGCTCACTCACAACTTTCATGCCAGTAGCTCACAAAGTAGAATTTTTGCTCACAAGACTCCACAGCTTAGAGGAAGTAGAGCTAACAGAACAAGGCCATGGTCTACCTAACACAAATTGGTAGTAGGGATATCAGCCTCCAGGTGGGACCTGGGGATCCCATGGAATTACAGCTCATCTCCAGACTACAGAAACCAGTTCCCCTGGAAAATATTGATGCTTTGAGGGCAGACTATATGGCATTGTACCCCACTGAGGTCCCTGTCCTCCCCAGGCTCCATCCCCAAATATGCAGGAGTTTCCCAATCTGGATCTGACAACCCTACCCTGCCTTTCACTGCTGGTGACAAGGGGTAACCTGGCTAGGAATGGGCATGAACCAAACTACTAAGCAAAATTTGTCATGAATTTTGCCCTGTTTGTGGTTTGTGAACAAAAGTTCATGACAGGTCTATCATCATAAACTTCCACAAACTTAAAGCAGTTCATGGTGGTTCGTGGCTTTTTTTGAATGGAGTAGAAAGCAGAAGTTTAAAGGGACTCTGGATCCTTTTAAACCCCTGCTTTCTGTCCCCCATGAAAGCTGCAAAAGCAGGCACTCCCCACTGCTCAGCTATTTCAGGCAGTCTTCTGTGGTCCCTTTAAACTTAAACTTAAAGGGACTCCACAAGACAGCTGTTTTTCTGGCATTCTGCAAACTCTGTTTAAAAGGACTGTGGTCTCTTTCAATAGGGTTTGCGGAGCCATGAACCACAAACCAGTTCACAGATCAGCCTCTTGGTTCAGTTCGTGGTTTGGTTCATGGTTCGGCCACAAACCATGAACCGAACCACATTTTTCCAGTTCGTGCCCATCCTTAGATCTGGCAATCCTAATTGGTATGGTAGATGTTACCAAAGAAAAAAAGTAAAGAATGCCTAGTGCTAATTTGTGGTTAAAGTTGCTGACTTTTGGAAGATAATAAAGGGAAATTAGTCTACTCTGACTTCAACCAACTGGATTATATAGTCATGTTCCTCATTAAACAAACCATGTGGCCCTTCTTGTGTGCAACAACATAGGCAGAACATCCTGAGAGGGAGAGATTTTCACCAGGCTGAGAGGCTATTAGACTTGTGTTCTGCATGCACGAGGATCTTGGAGGGAAAGGGTTAAGAGAATTCTCTCACTCGGCCCCACCCTGTCATCTGTTAGATGCTGAGCCTCTTTGGCCATTGATTGCCTTCTGTTTTTTCAACTTATATAGGACCTCTCTTCTCTCTCTTACACGGGTTTGGAGCTGTAGCAAGTTAACCTTTTTGATGTTAATCTGTTCACAGTAAGTTAAATGTACCTACATGAACATGTCATGTAAGATGTGTTTCTATTTTTGTAAGTAAAATTTCTTTCTCTTGTTACCATTGGAGTCTGATCATCTTTGTAATTTGTTTGAACAGTATTTTTCCCTAAATCAGGAAATGTGTAGGATAGGGAACACTATGTAAAGCTTCTGTGCTTCCAATGCAAATGATTTGTTTTACATTTAACCCAATAGTGCAAAGTCTTTTTAAAGATGCTATTATATATGTTCAGTGTCAGCAGGTGCAGGTCAGCAGGCTCTGGCTGGGAGGGTGGGGTAGAAATATGAAAAATAAATAAACTAATTAAACTTCTTGCTGTGACAATCAGGATTGTGCAGAAGAGAGAGTGTTGGACTCCATTCAGTTCCCAGCTCAACAGCCTTGAACTCATTGACTCAGATGTTTACTGAAGGGGTTACAATTCCACACTGCAGTCTGTCAAAAGAACATAAAGCCCTACTGGATCAGACAAAAGATTAATCTAATCCATGGTAACAACCAGTGTTCCCTCTAAGCTGAGTTAGTGTGAGCTAGCTCACAATTTTTTAACTGCCGGCTCACACATTTTTGTCTTCGCTCAGGAAGGATGGCTCCAGAGCAAACTGATTTATGCAGCAGCCAAATTGCCCGCTCACAGCTTTAATGCCAGTAGCTCACAAAGTAGAATTTTTGCTCACAAGACTCCACAGCTTAGAGGGAACATTGGTAACAACCCATCTAATCCAGCATTTCTGTTTCTTGTAATAGCTAAAAGAAAGGAAAACAAAACAGGAAGAAAAACACTCAGAGATATCCTTCAAAATAAGTTTATTATTGTGGCCCAGGACAATCCAGAAAGATCTTCTTTAAAGATCTTTAAAATAGGCCTCTCAAAAGGTGGGGTTGCCAATTTTCAGGTGGTGGCTGGAGATCTCCCACTATTACAAGTGATTTCCAGGTGACAGAGATCAGTTCACCTGGAGAAAATGGCCACTTTGAAGGGTGGACTCTATGGCATTATACTCCACTGAAGTCCCTCCCCTCCCAAAACCCTGCCTTCCTCAGGCTCCACCCCCCCAAAATCTCCAGGTGTTTCCCAACCAAGAGCTGGTAACCCTATAGAAGATGACTTGGGCAGAATTCTCTCACATGCCTTCTTCCTGGGTATTGCACTTCCCTTTCTTCACCATTATGGTGAAGCTTTTCTTTCCTTTTGTTAAAAAGAATTACTTTTATCATTGTTTGCACTACTGTCCCTAAGTATCCACTTATTTATTTATTTATTACTTTGATTTTTACCCCACCCTCCCTGCCAAGGCAGGCTCAATTGTTTTGTCTGCTGATTACTTTCAGCAAAACTAAATCTGATAACTTCACAATCTGGCCTCAGAACAGCCTGATATTCTAAAATGTTCATGGGCCAAACTGAGGCAGAAGGTAATGGGAGTGTTTACTCTGCTGATTATTTCAGCTCATAAATGGATGGAAAGCAGACTTCAGTAGGTCCAACCATTCCACTCAGCAATGTTTGAAGCCTTCCTCCACCTTAAGTGGCTCTTCCAGAAGAGCCCCTCAAGTTGAAGGAAGACTCCTTGGAATGAAGGAAGGCTTCAGACTGGGCTAAGCAGAGGGGCTGCTGGGTCCACCTCCCAGCTCTTTCCAGGCAACACAGTCAGAGAGTCCCACCTGAGCTCGGCTGATTCAACCTGACATGAGGCATTTACTGCTAGGAAGTGAACCCCGAGCAAACCCCACTTTTCTTATCATCATGTTCTGATGAGGGGTGCAGCTGCAACACAAGGTGGAAAACATGTTGAACCTGACGCGCAGTCAAGGTATTGTTGTAGACCAAAACAACTGTAGCGAAAACTGATCCAAAGCAAGCTGTTGTCTCTACAAAGGAATGGGCAAGGGACGAGGAGTATATACAGGTTCTGCACACACAGCTGGAGTTCTCATCAGTTCTTACTGCAACCACCTGCTTCTTTGGGTGAGCAGGCCACTTTCCAGATTAAAATTCTTCTTATTATTCATTTGATGTCAAAACATTTTTCATTTCACCTTTCCACCCAATTTAGGGCCCTCCAGGCAGTGACCCGTTTAAAACATTAAAAGCCAACTTTAAACATAAATAATTTCAATTAAACAAAATTGTTTACCATTACCATGCATGGGAAATGGAAAACAAATTGTTACGTTAAATTTAAAAATAAATAAATAAAAGCCAGCTTTAAAAATAAAGGCTTGTTTTTAACATTGCAAAGGTTTCTTCATATACTAAGGTCTTTGCACAAGGAGACTGGGGGGAATCCTCATGCTGGCTCCTTGTACTAAGTTAAACACAGCATATCTGCTTCCGCTTCCACAAAATGTTGTGCAAGATATTTCTGGGCACTATCAGATATATGGAAGAAAGCACTAGGTATTGCACAAGATATTGTGCAAATAGAACTGCGCTGTCTATGTTGCCACCTGCACGTCGCTTGATCCAAACATATATCTATATCTGTATCTATCTATATACATACATACATGCAATTGGAAATATAAACAGGAGAAAAGGTCAATAAGGGTGGCCAACCAAACAAAACAACAAGTTCTTCAGGTGTCTGCAGAAGACAATGATAGAGGGGAGACAGATGAATCTTCCCAGGGAGCGAATTCCACAGTTTTAGTAGCATTCACAACTTTCAGTGGATATAGCAGAAATCTTGAAGACATGCTGGCAGTGTTCACAGCTGCCCTTACCCCTTTCAAGGTTGCTGTTCAAATCTTTAGTATATAAATGCTTTGAAATCAAGTGCTTACCGAAATATCCTCCATGTGCTTTAAATCAGCTTTCACTAGACAGGTGGGTTAGTGTATGGTTAAGAGTGTTCTGGTGCCATGCTAAGCAGAATCACACCCATTGACTTCAGTAAATTTAGAAGGGTGTAACTGTGTTTCAGATTGCACAGTGAACAGCTTGGAACTGAAAGGGTCTGGTTCATATCTGGTCTCTGCCATCAACTTACTTCATGCCTGAAACCAGCTACAGTATCTCCGCTTCATTCCCCAACCCCATCTGTAATACAGGCTTAATAATACAGACCCTACCTAGCCAAAGTGTTGTAAGGATGACAGAGATAATGTGTGAGAAATCCTTTAAACACTCCAAAGTACTACTACATAAATTATTTCGATAATCATTTAAAGCATTTCTTCCAAGACTCGTTCAGTACTTTGTTCCAAGGCAGTTAACAATACTTTTCTTTTAAAAAGTGGGCTGAGTCCAAAGCATCATCAGTGGAGCTGCTCTAATGGAACAGAACTTTCCCAATGCATTCCTCTGAGATCCCCGAACTCTTATTTCAAGGAGACAAGAGACCCTGCGGGGGGGAAAGGGGAGTAGCGATTTGCAATTACAAGGGGGGGGGGGTTGCTGAAAAATCTTTCT